>NC_091138.1:9923050-10155794 GCF_041381155.1 Argopecten irradians | reverse complement strand
AATTAGAAACTACAAACAGCCAAAATGTGTCATTACAATTACCCATGTTAAAAGTCAAATGGCAAAGTACGGAATACCATGATGTGGTAGTAAGTGACCAATGGACATCAGTTTGTGTTGCCATGAATTTAAAGAAGTAACGAGTGACAGTAATCAATTTGAACATGTCACTACAAGTCCATATATACCCACAGAGTCAACTTCGGGACAAATCGGCACACGAATGGTTAACAGACACATTAAGAACAGTTGCTAAATTCAGTCAAATGATCCTTATTTGCGCTCCTCTTGGAATACAGAGGTCAACACAAAAATCGATTGGAGTAGGACTTTCACCGCATCAGATGTTCTAGGACGGCGTTTGAAAACGACCATACCAACCGCGTTACCATCTTCCTGAAATCTGATACTTTCAACAAAGTAAAATACATCGGTTGACGACAATCAGGTCACTGTTAACTTGAGTGAACGGCCTTCAAACCACTAAGCCTTGGAGACAAGGTCATGGTGAAAAAAAACTAGACAATAAACTGTCGTCGAATGGACAGTTAACCCTGGCACTAGTTACCTGACCTCTTACAAATCACCTAGTCAAGATTTGGTAAAGTCAGGTAACCTTACATACAGGAGAAACCGTAGACATTTTACGAACCAACGGGGTCGAGGGTAGACGTTGAACCCAGGAACCAAACAGACTGGTTGAACTAGTACTTTGTGAACAGTTTACTGGGCCACCCAGTAATTATGTGTTAAGTTAAGGAGAACTCCAAGCGCGAAGGGCCGTAAGGAAACAACATCTTGCGAAATTGAAGGAAATAACACCTTGCGAAACCCTAACCGAAGTCAATATAACACGCGAAGAAACCAACACACATCTGCGACACCTAGTTGTCAAATTCCATCTACACCATACCGCCCAAACAACAAGATCCAGCTCAGGAAGGCTGTTGAGGACACCAGCAGGTTTAAAGACTGTGTTAAATAAAGTCAAAAAGACTCATAACTTTATTTTCAGGTTTGTGTGTTACCAATAGTAGAACTTTCTTTGAAAAATTAAGACACTCAACTTCGAAAAACTATCAGTAGTGTTTTTTTTCTATCCAAGTTTTCTTGTTAATTAAAAAGAAAAAAGAGACTCTCAAATTTCTTTTTTTTTCAGGTTGTGTGAAAATACTTTAAATAGTGTAAATTCAAAAGGACTTCGGTTAACAAGATGGAATATTCCCGTTATAGTATAATTTGCAATTATACATAAATACTATATATAGCAATATTACATGTATATTATTTCCAAGTAACAAATGTAAAAGTTTAAAACAATGAGTAATTTATCTTATATAGTTTATGACAATAGTTTTTTTAGAAAACAGTTTACAACTAGTTTACTGCCCCAAGGTTAAGTACTTTATAAGTTGATGTCCATATGAGATCAAATACCAAAACTGCTAGAAAGGAAGGATGTTAAGTATGTCATTGTCAACTTAGATATCATAGTGGAACTCACCTTGTGAGAAGTATACAATATAAGCAGTCGTAGTCTCAAAGAGTGTCCTCCGGTTCATGTGTTTTACAATGGCCCGAGCAGATCATCTCGCCTTTTATACTAGTATCATGAGAATTTAAAGTACTTGGAATTTCCTACAGAGAGCGCGATAATATAACAAAAGAGTTCAAATACACCGAAGAGTTCCAAATCTTTGCTGGGACAAGACCCAATCTCACGCACGGACTTTCACACAGAGAAAAAGTGTTTGAAATTTAATACGTTAAGATTCCCCTATAGTAAGAATTTTGCTATACCAACCCTACTTCCAAACAATTTAACTTTCACTATCATAAAGAGTGCCATATAGAACTAATGTAGCCTATGCATTGCCCTATTGAAATAACTCTATATGAATAATCACGTGTATAATTTTAAAGAAATGTGGCATATTCCTTATAGATTTTTCAATTCTAAATATGCTCGATATAGGATACAGACTATCCATAGCACATGCTCCGGATAGCGAGTTTAAGATTTTCTCTTCTCTTTAAACGAAATCTTAAGTTTTACTGTCTGGCTATATCTTTTTATGGGCGTCGCCATATTGGATTCAGTAGCAGCAGCAGTTCACAAAAAGTAAAATGATTTTATGAAAGATCGAAGGCCTTGATATCAGTAAATCGGGTTTTTGCGGGTTCCACAAATATCATATTGTCAAATTAACGTTCAATTGTAAATACTCTCGAGCCTATAAACAACAATTACGACAGAAATCCACGGCTTCATTCCAATTTCCCTCTCAGCTTCTTGCAGGAAGTACCGATACTCATCCGCACAAAATGAAAATATTTTAATTTACCGATTAGACGTCTGTTTAAAATGTTGTTGGTTTAACAATTCCCGACTTCATATTTTTTAACATAATATTTTTTTAAATCCGATCGGTAATTATTTGTTTTTTTTTTTATTAATGAATAAGGTCTCTTCTGCGTGACAGGACTTCCGGTTGGTGATACGGTCCATTCAACAAACCACGAATAGATGAATTCTGAAGAAACAAAAGGTATTTGTGGTAAGTAAGCGTGGCAATCTTTGCTCATTTCATATTTGTTCAATGCTTTTACTACAAAATATCGATCGGACTTTAAAGGTAAGTACAAACATTAATGTTGCAGTCTTGTTTACGTGCTAGAAACTGTCAGTAGACTGTATAAAACATCCGGTGACAACATTTTATTATTTTCTTCTTTTTTACTTTTATTAAAATTTGGTTTGCATTATTGGGTTGGTTATGTTTGGAATTAAGATGCACGGTAGTGTTAAATAAGTGTTTACAAAAGCGTACAAGAAAGTTATGTCATGTCAGTAAAACTACGGAAACTCATACACACGTCGTCAGTGCTAGACTATATAGAGAGGGATAGAAAACAGCATTTCGACATGGGAACAAAGAGAAAAAACACCAAAAAAAGGTTTGGATTATCATCCGGCATAAATTCTGTGAAACGTCAAACTTTGAGACCTGGAAGACCCAAATACAAATTTTGTTTAGCCCCCACAATTGCCAAAGTTTCTTTGCAAGATGCACCTCAAACATTTGGTTGTATTCACATGAGAATTTTGAGAAAAAAAAAAAAACTTTTCCAACAAAGGTATGTTCACAAACACGGAGGCATTTGGTTAGCCATCAAAAAGTGAAGCCCATCTACAGTGTGCGTAATGTTTTCTGACACAAGTACCATCAAATTGTGCATAAAAAAGAGTGAACAATGTTGTTGGCAATGGTTTTCGTGTAATAAACTTAGAATGTGTTCAGAAATATGTATCGACGATAAACTATGCATGCATGTTTATGTGATGAAGCCACGTAAAACTCTCGGTGAAAGGTGAAGCCCCCATAAAACTTGTATCAGAGGAGCGTACGTTAGGAATTAGCGTCAATTTACATGTCTCAGTGTCAAGGCTGCAAAAAAATGTTCAAATTTGAGACAAGTCCAAAGCTGCCTAACTCCAAACGGTACGACATCAATGTGAGAGCCGTGTGGGGAAGCATGGTAACAGGTAATGGTCCAGCCCATTTGAACGAATTCCTCGCCACCCTTGATTCGCCTGGTATGACCCAAACCTCCTTTTCCGCCATTGAACAGGAAATAGGCCAGTGGTGGAAAGATGCCCTAGAAACGGAACTATTGATGGCAGGTGCTGAGGAACGAGAGATCGCGATCAGTAAAGGCAATTATCATGGAGAGGTACCATGCATAACAGTCATAACGGACGGAGGATGGTCGAAGAGAACACACAAACACACATATAATGCTCTGGGTGGGGTAGCTATAATTATTGGCCAGGAAACAAAGAAACTGTTACACATAGGAGTACGTAACAAGTACTGTTACATTTGCAATATGTCACAACAAAAACAGGAGGTACCTAGACCACATAAGTGTGTTTTTAAGAATTTGGGAAAGATAGCAGGGGAGGCGGACATTATCGTTGAAGGTTTCCAATCAGGCAGAAACAAAGCCCCAAATGGTTGGCCTGCGACATCACGTATCAGTTGAAGGTTTCAATCAGGCAATAAAATCAAAGCATGGCATGAATGCGGTACAAACATAGACAAAATCTAGTCTTGGTGATGGGGACTTTTCTACATTTGCAAAGATTAGGGAAGAAGTGCCGATATGGGGCAAAGATGTTGTTAAACTAGAGTGTTTAGCAATCATGCCTGCAAATGATGTCCGATCTAAGTTAGAAAAGTTGGTTTAGTGGATAATCCCTTCTTATAAAGGTAGACACCATTAACTAACCAAAGCAGCCAGAATCCGGATTGTAAGTGCCATTCGTTGTGCCATTCGAATGCGAAGCAGGGAAGCTGAAGAGAATGTTAAACAGACATGGCATCTCAGAAGCTATCCAGGGATATTCAAAATATGGCATCATTCTTTGGAAACAGAAACTGTTCAGCTAAAAACAAATCGTGAAATTCGTTACCAATCTGTGACGACCCGGATCTTTGAAAACATACCAACTGTTTCAGATTTCTGAATAGCCAAAAAAACTCAGACAGTCCAGTCCTACGTTACCACCATAAAGTTGACGATTCAATGACAGACAAAGCACATTCCACACCAAAGTCCATGTTGATGAGGTCATCACATGAGCAGGTTAACATGTGGACAGACGGCACCTCATTACAGGCTCAAGAAGAGGCAAGACAAGGCACTTATACAGTTTTTGACCAGGTAATCAGTGCATAATTAAAGATGTCACAACATATTATACCCACCTCATGGCAGAAAGTTAGCAGTCGATGCCTCACTACCAACCTGCGTGAAAGTTGGATGCACATTCGATCTAAATCTTGACGGAGGGAAAGTTTACAACCTTTGTAATCGTTCGTTCACTGGCATGGTCGGAAGACATGGTCATTATTAACAATCCCACCTGGTCACATTATACTGACCGGGAAACGGTCGTTGTATGCTGAACGTAAGTAGGAGCAAGAAACAACCTTTGTACCATCTTTCCTGGCATAGACTTTGCTACTCGGGCAGACTTGGACCTGGGTTCCTCCGAGGTGGGAAATCAAAGCTCACAGCTAAAAGTGAGGTTCCTGTAAAACATGTAGGCAAAGACACCAGATGCACCTAAATACCACCACACATAAAGGCAAGCAAACGACAAAAGAAAAAAGATGGAAGAGAAAAAATGGTAAGCGCAACTCAGGCGAACTCCAAGAAAGAAACTAGACTAATCAATATGGAAAGAGGCCATAGATTTCTAACAGAGGAAGTAATCCCAAAAACACTTGATGAATTGAAAGACCAGTAAAATAAAGAGAGAGGATTACAGACATGGCAGTGAAATCAAAATATTCGCCAGTCCATGCATCATGTCTGTGGAAAATCCCATTGTGGTGATTTTTCAAGGAAAACTCAACTCCTCCTAAAATCATTTCCATCTGACATACAGAGAGACGAAAGAGAATCACAAACATACCATCTACTTCTGGCCCTATTATACGCAGATTGAGTGCCTCCATCGATACCTGTCTTATGTTTAGTCCGCAAAAGCATCTCTACAGTAAATTCAGAGGAAATAGATACACCACACATGGTCTCTTGCAAGAAGAAAATAGCCTGAAAGAATACCAAACTGAAAAAGACTGAGTTTGTTTGATTAATAACGTCAATATGGACATCCAATCGAGTGGCCTTGGACTCATTGACGATGCAACAAATTTTTGCAGGTGCCAGTCCGGATGGAATAGTTTGTTGTTCGAAATGGGGAACCCTTGGCCTGGTTGAAGTGAAGAATGTTCTGCCGAAGACCAAGCAACCACTTAATTTGTATCAAGCAGCACATTAACTCAGAAAAACTTTTGTTTGGAATTGAAGGAGGGCAAATTAACACTGCGAGAAAACCATGACTATTTCTATCAATGCCATGGATTGATGAACATTTGTGATAAGCCCTGGATTGATCTTGTAGTGCGCACAAGCCAGCCATACCAAATGTACATTCAACGCATTTTTAGAAATATTCAGTTGTGGGAAAACAAAATGTTGCCAAAGCTGAAAGCTTTTACTACAAAGCTCTACTTCCAGAGTTAACTTCACCACGAGAAGGGAAAAGTCCAGGAATCAGAGAGCCGGGAATTTGGGTAAGACATGTATAGAATATGAAACAATTGATAGGCTTATTAATATTTTATATGACATAATTAATATTTTATATTATATAGTCAGCTTATTCAGGAAAAATCATTGAAAGGGTGTGATACATGATTCTGTGGTAAGTATCTAAGTTTTTGATTGGTAAAAGTTGCTAAAAATTTTGTACAGAATTAAATTTTAACACTGACACTTTTTGTCTTTTCAGTATAATGAATCGGCCAAGAAAAATGTGACCAGAAGAAGCAGACGAACACATTCCAAACAACCGCAGCCAAAAGTAATGTTCCAACGCCCACATACCCATACATTAACTTTGGCGAAGGTAAATTGAAATTGTGTACATAATACAATAATATCATTTATTGAACATGCCATTTTAGATGGTGGAGGAATGAGCAGGAAAATTCGTGCCTAGAGTAAACTACCATACACCGACAATTTAATTCAGTAGGATTTTTTAAGGTGGTCCATCACACAAAATTAAACTGTTTTGATGGGTTCCCAGTACAAAGAAATATGTCGGAGAGGTTCCGCAAAATTTTGGATCTCGTCCGAACAGGAAAATATTTTACACATTACACATTCCTATCTATTGAGAGTAGGATCCTACATGCGATTCTCCCTCACATGTAAATCAGTGCACTGTAATTTTCATACCACATACAAGATAAGTACTACTATAACATGTACACTTTGGTTTCATGCCGTGAGACATAATCGGCTATTAACCAAAGGCGGTATTTTAAACAATAAACTTTTCTCATATATTAACATGAAATTGAACATTTCAAGATATCAACAGTGCATGATAAACCATTTCACATATTTTATCCAATAGCAAACCTTTTTATCAAATAAACGTTTACAATGTGTTTTAGTCCTTACCTGCCTTGAATTTTAATGATCTTTTAAGTCCTGATTATGACTTGTAGTTTGGCCCTAAATGACCTGAGTTGTCGATGGGCCGTAAAACTGAAACCAAACAATACAAACAAAAGAAAATCAGAATACCTAGAAAAATAGCTTCAAAACCAGCCGAACCAGTAAGTCAGCAACTGGCCCACCACATTTTATACCACTCGACCATCGCGGCCCTTATACTTATAAGTTAAAGTTTTGTTTAGATATAATATACAATATTAAACCAATTTAAAAGTGATAGAAAGGACTCCTCAACTATATTTGTTCTATGTAAATATATGATTAAATTTATATGTATGAAATGTTTCAGTGAAAACCCGTGAAGTGACCAAAGCAACTCCCCTTGCCCGTGATGCCACAGCTGGTAGTTCAGCAACTGCATCACAAGGGTGTCATCAAGTGAAAATATGGTTTTAAAAAACGAAACAAGATAATAATTCATTATTTGATTTCTTGTTACAAGAACATGTAATTTAGCAACGTTTCTATTAAAACCAAACAGTTCAAAAAAGTTGTCTTAATCATAATAAGAAATGAAGTAGCAAGGCTATAACTAATCATTAGCTCATTAAAACTATAAAAGTATAAGTTGTCTAATTTGTATTTCATAGGTTATCAAGAGCCCGCACATCAAATGTTACGTTTGTGCGAAGAACCATGAAAAATCAATGGATTATTGATGAAAATAAAGACCAACGCGAATGGTATAAGGGGACAGTTTTGAGTATGATGTCTGGTGTTGATGGTGTTTTTAATGCTGTATATAAAGTTCAGTATGAAGGAGAGGAGGACCCATACGAAGTAGATCACCTGCTAGATGATTACAGGTCTTCGGCATTAGTATTCATGAGTATCTAAAAGTGAGTAGAGAGTTATCTATGGGTTTTTAGATTGGAACATAAATTTTGCATTCAATCAGACATTCCAATTTCATTATCCCAAATACTTAAAAATTAAGTATAAAATGTGTAACGTGCTTGAGTCTAGTTAAATAGTATATTTACAGGTACAACCTCTGGTAGCGAGGTATCATTACGCCTTTGGTAGCAAGGCTATACATATTTAAGATCAACCACTCAGTGACAGAATTGACAAACTCAGTAAGTATCAAGTTTCATTATTTGCATTGTTATTTACATGGCCACATCAACAACCAGGAGATTACAGATTATAAACAGTACAATATCTAACAGTTATATTTGATAATAGCTACAGCAGAATAGATCTCAATAGTATAATCCAAAACTAATTCACTTACAACATATAAATACTATTTCCTTAATAGTAATATCTCACATCAGATTAATACTATTACTACCTGGAACTACCACAAGTCTACGACCTTGACAGTAGTGTTGCTAATGTAAATAAACCGAATAGACAATCTGTAAAACCTGTGGTCTATAAATAGCCTAACTATGACATCCAACTAAAATACATATATAATGGGATGATAGGGACTGAGTTGCGTAGTAAATTGGTTTTGAGACGGCAAATAACATCAATTAAAGACGCGTTATGTAGGTAAAATCGACGTCGTGTAGATAAGAAAAAACTATTATCTGCTAAAAATTAAAGAGACCGTTATGTAGGTAAAATCCCACAGTTATCGTAACACGTATTGTTACCGCAGTTAAATATGACAATATCACAAACATCATCCAGTCACATAACCGATGGGTACAACTGTAAACTTAAACATGTCATCGTAGATTATATACATGAAATGATAACAGTATTAAAATCTATAGATATATGTACAATACACGTAATTCTAGTCACGCTACAAATGAAAGCATCACATTATAAAATTGTTCCTTTACGTAAAAAATTACAAGCTCACTAAAATGCAATAAAAATTATATATTTCTGTTTCTATGTTATACATTTGCTACTACACAGCTTCCATACTTTTATAGAAAAAGTAGTTCTCTCATCATGGCTTCCGCGTGTTTTCAAATGTGCCGTATGTTTTTCTCAACTAACATTAGGCATTGTACCACCGATATTTTAAAGATGCTCCACCGCCGACAGACCATAAACGATAATCATCATTTGAACTGTAATTGGTGTTTAATCGTGTATATGTATATCTAATAAACACAAAAGATAATACGAAATGATTTATTTTGCTTATGGTGCATGCACAATCAGTACTTCATTCCATATAGCATAAAGTGCCACGGAAATTTTCGCGATGCAAACAATTACATCTGATATATTTATCTTGAAATGAAACGAGAAGCTCAAACTTTTCATTGATGGTAATGGTGTAAAGTAAGTTATTTTTGTAACCGAAGAAAAAACTAAATCGCCTGCTCCTGCATTTGATAGAGAAAAAATACCGTTTGTCAGCGATGGAGCATCTTTAAGAAAAGAAAATCCCCATCATGATTATCTATTTTTGCAGACTTTGCTGACTTCATATGATTTTTAAGAAATTGAACTGTTTTAAAGGCAAATATTTATTGAATGAATTGTTAAATTACTCTTATTAATCTTCCTCATACAAAATACGTACATTTTGGTATATTGGTTGACTTATTTATTGCCACAGCTCTGACAAAAAACTTTGATTTTTGACGGCCCTTTTTTTTACTAAAGCGGAACCTTAAATACAGTAATCATCGTTAATACAATATACGAAGTTGATAATAATATCACCAGGAATACTAACAATAAACTCTGGAACCAACACACATAAAATTGTAGGTAAATATACCTACTCGTCAATGTCCTCAGTCATTATAATACTTGAGGAGTTTGAAGCCCCAATCTCCTGTTGCCCACAACACATCATCCGTCTGCACACCTATTGTTTGATGTCCACTTTTGTTTGTGTGAAGTGTTTCTATGTACTTTCCTGATCCACTTATTAGTTCTATGGTGTTCGTTGACCGGTCAGCAATAACGAGATTACCTCTACTGTCATACACGGACTGTATCAGGATCAAACTTGTCTGGTTTTATAAACCTCCTTAAGTAACTCCATCGAGTCTGTGGTATGTCTTCCCCTCGATAAATGACCAGGTCCTGAAGTGTTTGATTGTACACAATGACGTGACGTATGTAATTGTGTGGGTTAGCGTAGTCCCCACTGATGTAGTTACTACTAATTACAGCTATGTTACCTTAACACCACACTGTGTGATGGACTGTACAAACCCGATCCCTGAACTCTTCAAAATGGCTGTATGTAGCATCCGGCCGTCTGTTGTGTGCATCACCACCTTGTAACCCTGCTCTCTACTCCCTGTACCCACTACAACCCGACCCTCTCTCGTCACACAAAGACTATAGGGCCTATACTCGGTAGTGAATCTTGTGACTGGAGTAGATGATGTAGATACTTCACATACAATCTTCCCCTCCCTGCAACAGAACCACAGACGACCTGTGGTAGGGTCCAGACTGATGTCCCTAATGTTTTCTATGTGTTTATTCTTTTGTAGTACCTGGCCTTTGTAGGTGATGAGCTTTACGGAGCCATTTTTACAGTCACAAAGCCACGCATATCCATCAGAGGTAGGACAGACTGATGTGACGCCATCCGGGTATGAAAACTGGGACATGACTGTTGGATGAAGATTGTATCCGACTTCTGAAGTTTGACCAGCGGACTGTTTTGGTCTGACTACCGGACTAGATGATGACTCTGTTCGGTCGGTAGGAATGCTTATGTTGCCCATAGCCTGTTTAATGTGACTCTGCCTGTTCTTACTTGGAGTAAACCCTGCCAAGTCTATTGTAGGTGCGGGTGGGATGTCGGTATCCAGTTCCAGGATTTCTGATACCGAGTCGTACATCAGTATAGCTGTTCCTGTCTGGATAGTCTGTCTATACTCTGATGAGAGTTCCCTCAAGCGTTCCCTTCTACCCTTCATTTCTGAGATGTGTGTCTGAAAGCGGTCCGTAGCCGCCACCTCCATCTTGTCACAAAGTGACAAATACTCCGCCGTTATTAGATCTAATTCTTCCTTACATTGGTTACTATGGTCCAGGATATCTTTGCGGAGTTTGTCATACAGAGGTTTACACGAAGTGATTTTTGTACGAGATGTAGTAATTTCCTGGTTCAATTTTGGAATATTAACTTTGTCTGTTTCATTGATAAAATCCAAAATGATGTTTTGATTTTGATATTTCGTTTCAGATAATTCAACAAAACTGCCATTATGAGCCTTGTGAGTTGACAATGAACACGTCAAACATATCAGGACCTTACAATCCTGACAAAGGAGGAGGACGTCATTGTCTTTATGTATGTGACACTTGGTGTTACCTTTACCTCGGACTGGTAACTGCGCCCGTATTGTCGATGTTTTAGATGCCATGGATGTCAACATTAGGTTTGCGATAAGTACAAGATGAACATTGGATGGGGTAGATCCTTTGATGTATCTGGATAACAAAGGAAATAACATATTAAGTCTTTGCCAACGGACTAATCTAATGATATGTTCACGCTTTTGTTTGTTTGTTTGTTTGTTTGTTTGAGTTTTACGGCCCATCGACAACTATGGTCATTTAGGGCCAAACTACAAGTCAGGCATTAGTATCAGGATAAAAGATCGGGGTAAGAAAAGGCAAGTAAGGATTAAAACACAGATTGTAAACGTTCACACGTAGAAAATCCTTTCTTTGGTCACAGGTTTACGACGCGCATAAAAAACATAAACTGAAAGGTTGTTTACTTAGCCCTGTATCCCATTTCCAGAAAATGGGGTAATTAATTTTGAAATGCTCTGAACACCACAAAAATCATCCGATTTGAATATTTTTTAGCTTACATTGATGACAAATCCTTACTGGTCATTATGGTATATGATATCTGTGCTCATTTGGGAATCGTGACCTGGGGATGTAGGGTGTACTTTAACGACTAATGATTTTTACACGAATCCTCGTAATTCAATTTCGATATGAAATAAAAGTCGCCTATAATCCCATCATATCATATACCATAGTGACCAGTAAGGAATTGTCTTCAATGTACATGTATGCTAACAAATATTCAGATCGGATGATTCTTGTGGTGTTCAGAGTATTTTAAAATTAATTACCCCATTTTCTGGAAATGGGATACAGGGCTAATAAACAACCTTTCAGTTTTTTAGTATATTTTTTTGCGCGTCGTAAACCTGTGCTTTGGTACATTTAAGTGGAATGAAATTTAGCCTAAGATAACAAAGGAAATGATATATTAAAGCTGACGAAGCAGGTCAAAAGTATTTATTTAAAAAATAAGTATGCATGTGTTTTAGGAATCAAGAGACATTCCCGTGTCGAGGACAGCCATTTTTGTTTTTCTGTCTCTCCGTATTCTGACGCACTCGCCGAACCATATATACACCGCGTGAATCGACACGTGCGTGCAGTCTATACGTGTACATATCACATACTATTACGTAAACGAAGCCTTTAAAACCTGTAAAGCTGTTTCAGCAAGAAAACATGTCAAGTCCTCTATGATGTTATTTAGATGTTTCTCAAAATAAAATTTTCCTTATCAGTGAATAGAAATTCAAATAAAATGTATCGAACTCGATACACTCGACTGGCCACGTACACATGACCACCAGTCCCAAACGAGTGACTGATATATAAACTGCCGAGGACACACACGTGTACATGTGAAACATTGTGTACATTAGCTTGTATTCGACATATTTTGGGATCTAGCAGACAATATTACTGCAATGAAACCTTGTCAGGTGAATGCAGTGGTTATTTTTAGTTTTACAATATTATCTGCAATATCGGGGCATGTATATCTGAGACAAGATATGTAAAAAATGACGCACGTGTGTCAAGTCTCGTGCTTTTTATAGGTGGTTGGCTAGTGGAAGGTAACTAAGCAGAACAAACGAAAATGGCTACCTTCGGAATCATTTGATACGACTTTCGTGGTACAGTTGAGAACTTAATCAAAAGTGTGTATTCATCATAACGAACCGTACTGTTACGCATGAAAGGTAGTACAGTTTGTTAATTTTTACAGAACATGCGAAAAAAAGGCAAATTTAAGGAAATTTAAGGTAGATATCAATTTTCAATGCACATATCTAATGTTTTCTGAGCAGTGATAAGATTGTTTTTAGGAAAACAGTTTAAACAAGGTAAACAAGGACTCGATTTGTATGATTTTGTCAAGTAAAATCCCGTCAAACAAACCGTACACGCTTTAGTAAAAAAAGGGTATTATACGAAGGACAAGATGTAGGACAAAGAGACACAACACAAATATGCCACAGCCTACCAAGACCCGCACATTCACACATGAGAGGCCGTCCTTTTATTACGACATTAATGTAATAAACTCAACTCTGAAATATACATGTCTTCGTATAGTATAGAAGAAGGCAGGGCAGTGTTTGAATCGTTTTTTCGTCAACCTCACTGAGTGCGCACGGACATTATCTTGCTGCAGAACGTCGACGGCTGGATGATTTCGAAAGAATGGTACGGCGGTAGTTTGTAGGATTTTGTCGATATAACGGCGCGTTGTCAGATTACGTCAGATCCACGACCACCAGAGGCGTTATGCTATAGAATGAAATCCCTCCTTAAACCTATCCCCCCCCCCCCACCGGTCACATTCGTTGACGCACGAATCGAAGTAGTCGTCTCCAAATACGAGTTCTACGAATTTAACGTCCTATGTAAATCCAGGGTCATGTATGTATGTGCAAGGTTTGTTGGTGGAGAAAAACTACCGACCAGTGTTCAGTACCTGGCAACTGCCCCTTACGGAATTCGAACTCACGACCCAGAGGTGGAGGGCTTGTGGTATAGGATGTCGAGACATCTTAACCACTCGGCCATCAACGTGACGCCTGGTCCACGTTAGACGACGTGGTGTCAGCATGTTTCTGTTAACAATCATTAACAGTAACCCGAGATTGTATGTCCTCCAATGTATGTGATGTGAAGTGCGGGTCATGACCCTGACTGTTAATATGACGTTAATTCAATCAAACAAACAAGTGTCTTCTTTTAAATGAGGAACTTTGCCCTTTTTATAGTGATATCTCACACCAGCATGCCGTCGAAGACACTTTTGCCCTGCATAACCGCTGCCCCTATTGCATGATCCTAAAGGCAGCTAAATTAAGGATCTTGTCTTATTTCTTCATCATTACTAACTCTCTTCTTCCTTATGTCTCCCTTGACACCACCTCTTATGGCCTTTGGTTCTCTGGGTTCTGTCCCCGTATTCAAAATAAAAGTGGATTGTTTCTGCTCCTCCTTAGCGATCAGCATTAAGTGATTCCCCGGGGTGACTGGTTTGCTCCGAGTCAGTATAATGTGACCGGGTGGGGAGTGTTGCTTGATCTCCCAAAACACGCATCACGCACTTCACACACGCTACACAACGCATACATCGGAGGTCGTCCTTACATTACCATGTGTGTTAACGGGACGTTAATTTAATCAAACAAACAAACCGAAGATACCATACAACTAAACCCTAATGAAAACATCCTACACTAGCCAGAGTTGGCCTGTGTGTTTGGGGGAAACCTCATGTTGGAGACCGTCGACAAAGGACAGTTGGTGTTAAGAGGTCGCAATGCTGTTAGTCAACACTTATTGGTTATTTTTCATTTTCAAATTAAATGGAAACAATCTATTTTCGTATTTATTCAACTCATCATTTACTTTATCCGTCATAATTCTTATGTAATAACAGATGCGTTATGAACAAACTCAAACGTCAACAACGTATACCTGCACCAGGAGGTGAGTATGCTAAATGAATATGTATGATAAACATACCTGATATCGTGACTTATAACGTGTGTACATACACTATACATGTACATTCCAGATAGGCTCTGTAAATACCGTAATTGTTTAGTTTCAACGTCCTCTTAAATCGTAAAGTGAGTTTTTTAACAAGTTTTTGATGCTGATTAAATAAATCCTTAACTAAGTCACTGTGACCTACAATGTGTCATCTGTTTTCTAAACTGAAGTTTAGAAACCCATGTTTTGCAGGGAAAAAATATATCATTCCTGCTGTAATACTTGATTTAATTAGGATATCAAACATGAAAACATCGCCCTGAAAATTACCATGATCCTAGAAAAATCGGATGTTCTTGAATAGCATACAATATGCTGCTGATCCCAAGGTATCTCAAGCAAAATAGTTTGGTTATCACTGAGTTAACAGCCCCACAGTGACACCCCTTCTTTCGATTGGTGAAGTTACCCATATCTGTATCATCTTACTTTGTTCTGTTTAGATCGAGCACACGCTTTTAAATTATGTTTAAGACCATTAACAGGATTGGCCATGATCTGAACTTTGGTTGGTGGTTGATAAGGCTTTACCTGGTTGGTTGTTGATAAGGCTTTGCCTCCTATTAGGGATCAACCAACTAAATAAAAAAAAAGACCTTCGAAATGGCCCACTGTGTATACAAGATTGAGCCCAGGATAGAATTTTAACCCGGCCGCTGATTGGCCTGGCTAATTATGAATTTCAAAAGTAAAAATGTTTTCTGACAGGTAATTATTCCTAGATAACCATAATATCAATTTGGAAATTCATATTGAGATTTAGGTTAAAAATATCAATTTTGATAATGAATAGGTAAAAACATTAGAATTTCCGGATATTTTAGTGCAAAATGCGCCTGATTTCAATAAAGCTACCCTGGTTGGAGTTTGAGCAGAAGGACCCAACTTTTTTTTCTATCTAGTGTTATATGAGAACTTAGACTTTAATTATGGAACACAATACCTAACTAATATTTCTTTGTTTTAATAATACAGTACAAAACTTTAACAAAGTTTAACACTGTGGTCTATGTAAAATCATTTAGTTGGTTGCTCTCTATAGCGAACGCAACCGGAAGTATAAGAGTCAGTCACTGGAGCCGAGTGAGTCCATGGATACAAAGGTAAGTCGCCAAGTTTTAGAATAATATATGTGTCACTGTGACTATGCATGCAGTTTATTTAGAATTGGCCAGTAAGTTAATGGTACATATAACGTAGATTCAGGTAATTAGCACGGCTGTAAACGTGTGACATGTGCGTTTAACATCAGATGGGTACGATCACATGGTGCGCGGTGCATGGTCTCCTCAGTTGTCAGAATTTAGTACACAGAACTGTATGCATGTTCCAGTTTAGGTGAACCAGGAATTAGCGGTCAAATCAAGAAATTGGGGGTCAGTCATCTCTGCCATATTGGAGTGCCGAGAGCCATAAAGGTATAATATAAAAACATAAGTTAAAGCTTATACATTTTGAAATTGGTAACATTAAGGGGAGACCAATTACATTGTATTACATAATGTCTAGTTTGGGATTTAGACCTCCCTTGTGCTGTGTGTTGTGTGAACATTTTGGGAGGTTGTGGTATGTTGTGTTCTTATAATGTGCCCTGTCCCTTGTGCTGTGTGTGTGAACATTTTGGGAGGTTGTGGTATGTTGTGTTCTTATAATGTGCCCTGTAATGTGTTATGTACTGAAGCAAGCACGACCAAACATAATACCTCCCCCGGCCACATGATACTGACTCGTGTAAAAGTAAACTGTACGATTTTGAATTAAAAATAAATTGCTACAAACAACTGAAATATTTCTTTTTAAAACAGGTTGTTATTTTAAATGTAAACTTGTCCCACTCCAATACTATTGACCGACCCAGGTTATTACGCCTTGGAAGTAATTTAACAAAACTGTATTATTGTTGAAGACAATACAACACATCACATGTAGCCATTGCGTACCAAACAGATACGAACCATATATTAAGTAAATGTCTGATGATTAGAAGAAGCAATGTATACTTTGAGGTATTTACTGGTTGAATTTATCGAAATACCCGAAATCAAGTGGAGAAGTGACAATCCTAGGTCAATGACCTATTTGTATTTTATTTTAAACATATAAACATAATTTGATTTCAACAAAACTGGACAAAAACAGAAAATTGCCCCCCACACACACATGACTCCGTACTGACCTTAAAGGTAGGTTTCGCCCAACCAAATAGTTTTTTTTTGTAAAATACGATAAACGGAAGAATTTTTTTTTTTTTTTTTTAAATACCGTAACTTAATTTCTTTATGCGTATGAGATTGAACAAATGTGTCTTGAATACAAAATTGAAGTAAATTGCCGTGGCAAACTGTCATTGTTATCTGACTTTTTTGTTGCACGCTTCCGTTTGTTGATGCGGCCTCGTTTTGGAAAAAAAAATACGTCATGTTCTATGTAAAACTTGACTTCGCTCTATTTTAGAGGAGTATTTTCCTTGTCAAGCTAGGCAACTGACCATCCATATTATTCGCTATATGCATTGAAAATGATCTGAGGATTATATCTATGTGCAGGATAAATTTCAATTTCGTAGTCTTTATATATCCTTGGACGAAACCTACCCCCGGGTATCTGTAAACAAAAATAATGCGTATCGGTCATGGCCACCAGAGGGCCCAAATTGACACTCGTCCTTTGTGTAAGCAAGGAAGATTTGGTTATTGGCGGGAATTTTACTTAAAGCCCAACTTAAGAAGGTTAGTGTCTCCAAAAACCATCCAAAAGTGTTGTACAGTAAATTGCTAAATACCTTGCTTTCAAGAATGCAGGCTACTAAGTATGGCGACTTCTGTACTGATCCTCGTGATGATTTCTTTTCTGTTCTCACTACGATGTACACTACTCGGTCCGTCACGTGAAATAAAACTAGTCTTTATATGATGATAAAGAGATTATAAATGATATAAACAAAACTTTGACCGTGGTTGTTTTCCGAGCTTTGTGACTAATCAATATATAAAGATACGATAATATTGCTGATAATCACTTAACGTTGCTGGTCTTTCTATGCTTAGTTTATCAACTTCAGTCTTAGCACTGTAACAGTTTAGGTCCAAACTTTATCAACTTTTATTTCTGACCTCACCCAATGGCAGTCAACAAGATGATAACATAACAAATGGTGGTTATCGTTTTTCTGACAAGAGAATACAACGCAATATCATGTATTTAGTATCGTTATACGAAACATCATTGACATTTTGATAATATCCTGTATGTCTATTCCTTTCTCCATACACTCTCACAGTAACTATGCTACATGCAAGATTACTTACAATGTGCCCTACTAAATGTATACTTCCCTAAACCTTATCAATAAAACTGTACCTCTATTTAGAAAACTACCACTTACTGATAACTTCCCCAAACCGATTCGTTTCATTATTGAGGAGGGTATTATTACTTCCAAATTCAGAACAATAAGGTCCACACCCGTAACTAACTACGCTTAATCTCAATGGAACGCTCATGCTTTATCTGAATGTCAATCGTTTACGATGCAATGCTATCAGGTATACATTTACTAATAATTGAATTACGGTTCTTAGTAACTCTTCTTATTTTATGACCATTCACAAATTTAATGTTCAAATATTCATATAGATTGAACTAATACTGCACTGAACGTGACACATCACAGAAACACTCCATCTCGACAATCGACAAATTCGAAATGTCCTTTATAGGCCTCCATCATCAGATGGTAGCTTTCAAATCGATTTTCGTCCGTGGCCCGTCCAGTAACAATTCTTGTTATCGCTATTGCTATTAAAGTACTGAAGGGGTCTTTCTCAGAATATGTTGGATCTCCCTATTGCCCTAGTTTTTCTATTTGTATTTTGGGATCGCGCCAACAAGATGGCAGACAGGCTACTATCTTGAATTTTGATAATTGAGGTTTATTACCGCTATTTCAGAAAGTACTGAATCGATCTGTCTCCAAATTTCATATGACGTTTTGTAGTTTAAAAATAAACAGAGAAAAAAACTTTCATTTCATTGTCTGACAAATCATTCTTGGTGGGCGCAATAATCCCTATGGGATTATTTGTTTTTTATTGGCATATTCTTTGTATTTATTTTCACTCTGTTGTTACCATTTTGGTACCAATTATTAAGATGGCCCACAGGCCTCCATTTTGGATTTTGATAGTTGAAGCTTGTTACCGCTATTTCTGAGAATGTACTAACGGGATATGTCTCGACATTTGGCAAGTTGTAAGGGGTTCCAAATGGGGTAAGTATAAATGTTTTTAAAGCATTCTACAAATGGGGAAATTCTACTCCGGCCTAAAACTGTGTTGCATAAATAGAACAATATTTGAAAATGGTAAAATCATTAAAATATTTTATATAGACCATAGATATTGATATTTATCATGAATTTTACACTGAACGAAACTGTCTCCCCAAAAGAGCCTCCAAATCGGATTCCTATAGAAACAATAAAGACAGTCGTTTAAATGGAAAATATGAATTACTAGAATCATTACAACCCACGATACATTATGACTTCAAATTGATGTTTTTTTCCCTGATATCTGTACTCAAAGTTAATCAGGTGTGGTGTACAGATATTACGTATCATGAGACTGGCCTACACTTAGATCTGTCAGGTGTAATGTACAGATATTACGTATCATGAGACCGGCCTACACTTAGATCTGTCAGGTGTAATGTACAGATATTACGTATCATGAGACTGGCCTACACTTAGATCTGTCAGGTGTAATGTACAGATATTACGTATCATGAGACTGGCCTACACTTAGATCTGTCAGGTGTAATGTACAGATATTACGTATCATGAGACTGGCCTACACTTAGATCTGTCAGGTGTAATGTACAGATATTACGTATCATGAGACCGGCCTACACTTAGATCTGTCAGTCATTGTGGTAGTTTATCACAGTTGTATTATCATGTTATATCAGGGTTAACTTGATATAACACAAATATCTGATTGTACTCTAGACACGGCGAAGCGGTTTGTGGTAAGAGTACAGAGGTTTGTCATATCTCCATAAAACACTAATCTCTTTGTGGGACTCTTTTTTATGAAATTATCACGCCATTATCTCAGTCAACTAGAACTGAGGTTACACATCATTCCAATATGGGTTGATTAAGTAATTATAAAGTCAATGATAATGGTCGTTACAATTACAATCAAAGTTGAGTTATACAAAAATATTCCACCGATTAAAGCTGCTTTATCTAAAATATTTCAATTTAAAACGACTCAATTTCCGTTATATGCAAGGTAAGAAGGTTGTTCCCTCTTGCATTAGGTACACTCCTTATCAGAGGTTAGGGGTTTACCTAATCACAATTCTGTGTAAACGTGATTTCATTTACCTTTTAAATAGACCCAATTCCCGTTCATTGGTCGAATTACTGTATAGTTTAATTTCGTGGGGAAAAATTCGCTCATCTTAGATTTCTAACAGTATAAGCTAGTACGAGTTATCTTTCTTCTTATTTGTTCAAACGTTTTTGAGTGAACGCTCGACCAAATTGAAATGTCCTTTTTAATATTGTATTTTGGGATATAGTCGAGGAAAATTAGCACTAAAATCAGCTAACCCCAAAATAATTGCAACATAATGTTTTTAATTGGTTTTACCTTCATCAATATCTGAAGTAAAACTCACAAAAAGTCGCCATCGATTAGCCAACAGGAAATTGTATTTTTTCCATATTGAAGTCAAGCATATTGTTCTATCATTATTCTATCATGAACAGGGGGTAGGGGTATTAAATATATCCTAAAATTGTTGTTGGTAATATCTTGTGGAATTTAAACATACACAATGTAAGTATACATAATAAGAATCATTGTCATTTGCATTTTAATGGAAATCCTCATTCAGTGACGTCACAGCAGGATCAAAAGTTATCGCCCTTGTTAAATTGAATAACAAAAATAGTTTCTCAAATCAATACAAATGAAACATTTATATACAATTTTAGATTGATGTCAAAACGCGTAAAATGTAAATATCTATTATTTTACACATTATGTTTATTCTACATCCGCATCAGAAGGCACAGAAGGTGAATTTTCACAACTCAGACCGCGACACTCTCCACAGCCCATTGAACATTTTAGTCCATGTCGCCTAAATGTGCATTGCCTTGTGTCACAATTTGACTTACATTTGCACCTTATGATTTTCAATAGTTCCTCCGGTGCCACAGCGATGCATGTCTTTACCGGTGTGTAAGTGTCATTCAAAAGTTCCCATCCCCAGTCCCGGGGATCCATATCTGCCTCCTCATCCATCCATTGTTGAACTTGTAAGAATACTCTGTAACTGTGAAATTTGGCAGCAGATGACGTAGGTGGAAGTGCGTGGACCTGTACAGGCCCAGTGTTTTGAGTAACTTTCTCTGAGAATTTTCTAAATCGTAAAATATTCAGATTCTCATTTTGAACACCATTGTAGAGAACAATCAAAGCATCTTCACCGACTTGTGCCACTTGTGCATGTGTTGAACTGTCATTAAGAAGAATATCTGCCTGAACCTGTAAGTGGGGATTGGTTTTGAGATTTTTTCAAAGCCAGACCTTTCCCAATGCCGTATATCCTCGATGTGGTATCACATCCTGTAAAAGCATGCAGAAATGGGAGGCGGTTACATGTGTCAAATCCAAGTACCTCTTTTGTCTTCTTAATGCTCCATACCCTCATCTTACGATTGGTTTGTTTGAATTCAGATTTGAAGTGAATATCGTGGTCGTCTATGCTTGCGTTGAAACAGAGGAGAACTAATAAGTCGGTGTCCTCGCCGATTAGAACTGTTTGGGCCCAAAGAAGCACAAGCTACTGCAGATTTGACGATCCGGACGTCGGAGTCACTGTCACTGTAAAGGATCTGACAACCATTCTCACTAAGATGAGCTGAAAGAAGGTTGATGAAGGCTTGCTTGTTTGCAGCATTTGCTAAAAACTGTTCTTTCTTGGTCTTAAAGGGTGTGTTATCGGAAAACACAACGTTTGTGCCAATAACTCCTCTTGTTCTGCGTTGGTGTGTAGCATCCTTTGTGGAGAGCCCTGCAGCATATCCATCAAATACGATAACAGGTTTATCATATTTATCATACTTAGTTGACACGTAGTTAACGCACAGAGTACAAATTGCGGCAAATGTTGCCCCTCTTGGCCATGATATCTTGTGTAAGAGAGATCCACCGTCCAAAACATATTATACGTCATTGTGTGGGACAAGAAGGTCTGCAGCACAGTCTCCGAGAGCCCAGACTGCGTTCGCAAGAGAGGGTTTCTGTGCCTCGCGCATAGTCCAAGTTGTATCAAACAAAGACGAGGGAAAACTGCTCAGTTAAAATGCAAACACTTTAGACACGTCATCCGATATTGTGTTTGCTGCAAGAACAAGTCTCTGAAACAACAGTTATGGGCTGACGAAAAAATGCGATCGCGATTGAAGCAAATACTACGGAAAATATTTCGTAATAAATCGACTTTCCGGGTGATATTTCTCTGGCGACTTTTTATATGTTATGAAGTGTTTGTGTTTAAATGTGGTTTTGACTTAAAAAATTCTGTTGCAACTATTTTGGGGTCAAATTTTATTTTTCCTGGACTAATAGAGGCAACAAGATGATTGACAACCAATCTGATTAAAATACATATTCTTATACAACTCCGTTCAATAGAGGATCTGACAACATGTGGTTAATTAAGGGTCATGTTCGGATAACCTATACGCCACCTGTACTTCAAATCACATGCATTTTCTACACATTGCTACATCATTTGAAAACGTCATTTCATCCCATTTTACATTTAGCTTTGTTGTGCTATTTGGCCAAGATGACTACATACACGGAAATGATCTGATAGCTTTTTGACACTTTTTCGCCCCGTGACATTCACATTCAAGGTTCTGATGGTAACAATTTGATTGGCCGTTTCGAAATGGCATCTGAACATGACCTCTGATGGGATGTTGTCAGATCCTCGCAAGTTGTTTATATCGCTACATTCACGTTTTCAAATGTTTTATGAATTTTGTCTTGATTAATACCTCGTAACACTTTTATTTCCTTTAAAAGTGTCGAAATTTTCGTATAGATATTTTGCTTACTATCGATTAATTAACGTTTTAACGGAAACCAACATGCGAGTTTTTTTCAAAATTCAATTTAGAATAAATCAAATTGGATTTGCATCTGCTGAACGTATTTTCTATATCGCATACAATTAAATAAATATCATTGATATGCAACCAGATGTACATTTGGGTCATGAATAAATTCAAATAAAAGACAAAAAATGTTCAGAGTCCATTGTTTGATAGGATGCCTGTGTGTCTTGATGTATACATTTTTTCAAATGCAGATGTTTTATTTGTCTGCCCTATGGCCATGAATTCACGGTGGTAAGATTCACTCAAGATACTGAAAATACGATGGGTGTCTGTGAAAAAAAAAACTTAAAATATGGTAGACCTATTGAAATCTTTATCGTTTTTTAAAATGTAGGGCATGTATTGGTATTTATGCTGAAATAACAATGAAATAAAAAACGGTTGATATGAAATAAAACACGATTTAACCATTACATTATTCAGCCAGACATCAGATGTGCGACAAGATGTTTCGGGGAAACGATTTGAGAAAGTACGGAACAAAGGTAATAATACTGCCATTTTACTGTCGATAAATTTCTTGCATGTAAAGCAAATGTCCCGATTGGCGATTGGGCTGTCTTGGAAAAGAATTAACTAAAACGCGGAGACAGCCATATTTATCTATACTTACACGATAAATCCCACAAATGATTGAAGCCTGACAGGTTGCTGAATTACTATACTATGATTACCTCTATCATTTCAGACATCTTTTTATAAACAGCAAAACATGAAAATGAAATCGCTTTTCGTACAAGTTTATGGAAATCCTACAAGTAAGTCTTAAAATTTGGAGGTAACCATTATAAAATAAAAATCAAGGACAATGGTGCGAATCTTACAAGGATACGCTACACGATGTACCGTATGTGTCCAAAACCATCTACAGTCACACTAGTATCAAATTTTATACAGGTGAGCCGGCCTTATTATCTTAAAGGTTCTTAGGATGGCACGTAATAAATAAATACTTTTGTTCATGCCATCGTCACCGTCCTTTATCCAAGTTCTTAAGTGTCGAATAAACTAAAACTTTAAATTGTTTCTCCGATATAAGGTTGCACGATTCAAACAGCTTTTCAATAAACAACATACACATATCGCCTATCGTCCTGGTTGTTGTTGAAGTCATTTGACTTTCGAAAAGCTGTTAATTTTAACTCTTGTTGGCACGTCTGATGATAATTAAGGAAACTGACACGTGTTACCTAAATATATCACAATTTCCAAGTTGTGGTTTCAAATTATATATGTACTCACTGCCAATAAATTATATTTTAGATGTAGAACTGACATGATTGGCTAGTTAAAATACCAATCAAATTGATGACGTCAAATCAATATGTCAAGTCTTCGACGCAGTAAAAACGACATTTGGCAAGTTGAAAGTGGTTCCAAACGGGGAAGTATTAATGATTTTAAAGCATTCCACAAACGGGGAAATTCTACCCCGGCTTAAAACTAAGACTTGGAGCAAATCAGAGATGACAGTCGTTAAAATGGAAAACCTGAATAGGGAAACAATAAATAGAGTTTTGAAGCAAATCAGAGATGACAGTCGTTTAAATGGAAGACATAAATTGGGGAAACAATAAATAGAGATTTGAAGCAAAGCAGAGATGACAGTCGTTAAAATGGTTTGTTTGTTTGTTTGATTAGTTTAACGTCCTATTAACAGCCAGGGTCATGTAAGGACGGCCTCCCATGTATGCAGTGTGTAGCGTGTATGTTGTGCGAGGTGCGTTTTTGGGAGACTGCAGTATGTTTGTGTTGTGTCTTCTTGTTTAGTGGAACTGTTGCCCTTTTTATAGTTTTATATCACTGAAGCATGCCGCCGAAGACACCAAGCAACACACCCCACCCGGTCACATTATACTGACAACGGGCGAACCAGTCGTCCCACTCCCTGTTTGCTGAGCGCTAAGCAGGAGTAGAAACTACCACTTTTATAGACTTTGGTGTGTCTCGGCCAGGGGACAGAACCCAAACCCTTCCTCACAGGGGCGAACGCTCAACCCAAGGCCAAAAGTGAGGCGGTGCCAAGGTAAGCATTAGGAAAGATAAAGTCAGTTAGGAAGAAGAGAAAAGATAAGATCCTAAATTTAGTCGCCTTTTACGATCATGCAATAGGGGCAGCAGGTACAATTCTAACGCCCTACCTGCAGGGCGAAAACCTGAACTAGGGAATCAATAAATAGATTTGAAGCAAAGCAGAGATGACGGCCGTTAAAATGGAAAGCCTGAACTAGGGAAACAATAAATAGAGATTTAAAGCAAAGCAGAGATGACGTTCATTTAAATGGAAAACCTAAATTGGTTAGAATCTTTAAAACCGACGATACATTATATATTTAACTTCGAATTGATGTTTTCTTCTGATATCTGTACTCAAAGTTATTCAGGTGTGATGTAGATACTATGTATCATGAGACTATTCTAGACTTAGATCTGTCAGGTGTGATGTAGATACTCTATTCATGAGACTATTCTACACTTAGATCTGTCAGGTGTGATGTAGATACTCTGTATCATGAGACGGGCCTACACTTAGATCTGTCAGGTGTAATGTAGATACTCTGTATCATGAGACTATTATACACTTAGATCTGTCAGGTGTGATGTAGATACTCTGTATCATGAGACGGGCCTACACTTAGATCTGTCAGGTGTGATGTAGATACTCTGTATCATGAGACTATTATACACTTAGATCTGTCAGGTGTGATGTAGATACTATGTATTATGAGACTATTCTACATTAGATAGATATTCTACACTTAGATCTGTCAGGTGTGATGTAGATAATCTGTATCATGAGACTATTATACACTTAGATCTATCAGGTGTGATGTAGATACTATGTATTATGAGACTATTCTACACTTAGATCTGTCAGGTGTGATGTAGATACTATGTATCATGAGACTATTCTACACTTAGATCTGTCAGGTGTGATGTAGATACTCTGTATCATGAGACTATTCTACACTTAGATCTGTCAGGTGTAATGTAGATACTCTGTATCATGAGACTATTATACACTTAAATCTGTCAGGTGTGATGTAGATACTCTGTATCATGAGACGGGCCTACACTTAGATCTGTCAGGTGTGATGTAGATAATCTGTATCATGAGACTATTATACACTTAGATCTGTCAGGTGTGATGTAGATACTATGTATTATGAGACTATTCTACACTTAGATCTGTCAGGTGTGATGTAGATACTATGTATCATGAGACTATTCTACACTTAGATCTGTCAGGTGTGATGTAGATACTCTGTATCATGAGACGGGCCTACACTTAGATCTGTCAGTCATTGCTGCATTATATTACAGTTGTATTATCATGTTATATGGATTAACTTGATATAACACAAATATCTGATTGTACTCTAGAAACACGGCGAATCGGTTTGTAGTAAGAGTACAGAGGTTTGTCACATCTCCATAAAACACTTATCTCTTTGTGGGACTCTTTTTTATGAAATTATCACGCCGTTATCTCGGCAAACCAGAACCGACGTTACAGACCATTCCATTATGGACTGATTAAGTAGTTTTAAAGCCATTGAAAATGCTCGTTACAATAAAAGTTATATAAAAATATATTTTACTGATTTAATAAAATGCTTTATCTAAAAATTTTCAATTTAAAGATGTTCCACCGCTGACAAATGGTATATTTTCACTATCAAAAATAGCAGCAAACGATTTAATATTTTTCTTCAGTTACAAAAATTACTTACTTTACACCATTACCATCGTAGAGAAGTTTGAGCTTCTAATTTCACTTCAAGTTAAAAATATAAAAAATAATTAATTGCATCCCGAAAAAATTCCATGGCACTCTATCCTATATGGAATGAAGTAATGAATGCGCATGACACAAAGGCAAAATAAAGTATTTTATATTATTTTTTGTGTTAATTAGACTTATGTATACACGATTAAACACTAATTATTGGTCAAATGATGAATTTCATGTATGCTCTGTCGGCGGTGGAGCATCTTTAAAGTGAAAGATATGTTTTCAGTCCAGTCATTAATTTCCCTCTAATTGTCTCACGTTGGTGAAAGAACACGGGCAATTTTACATCCAGACTGGTATTTATTTCCCTGAACTATATCACTGATATTTTCAAATTGCTCAACAGTAGTGCGCTTGTATGATCGTACAGCCAAAGAACGATGTCCAGTTCTATGGACACAAGCTGTAGAGCCTGGTAGCGGCAGTAGCACGTAAAGAGCAAGTATTCGATATGAACTTCGATGGCGTCAGATAACATGCATCTGTTGTACTTTTTTTGTGGACTGTGATATGTAAATACTATTGGAAAAAAAGAAATATAATTTACTGCCGGTATGTTAAAAGTAAATACCTATCTTAGACTGATATATTTTTTATATCTTCACAGAACAGCCGTCTGGTTGCATATTATTGTTCAAATGTTATCTTGGGAGCCACTTTTCGATGCAAAAGCCCCCCCGGCATTTGTCTTTGAAATATCCTCCTGGTATTCCAGAAAATGCTTCCCTGTGGAATCTGCCTTCATAGTTGATACGTGCCAAACCTCAAATTTAGGAGCTCCTTCCCGGCACGTAATCGCAAAACTTAGCCCAAGGACATATAGTAAGGTATCACGTAGTTTCTGAGGGGTATCATTTTCCAAAATATTTTTGCCAAAGTTCACTTTCTTGTTCCTCGGTTATTATTTCCGCCTATTTTTGTTGATTTACTAAAGCATGCCTAGACAAACCGTTCATCTTGGCATCTATAATTTGACGCAGCTTTCCAAAGTCAGTATTTGTTTGTTTGTTTGTTTGTTTGATTTATTAACGTCCTATTAACCGGTATGGTCATGAGTATCGTCTAAGAAATTGACAAAATGTTCAATAATGTTGGATCATAATAATCAGTTCATCAATTGTGTTTTGGCGGTATTCTTTTCCTCCTTGATTTCGAACCTCTACCACAAAAAAGGAGAGTGTAGAATTCAGGTCACCACTGCTTATTTTCAGCGGGTCCGTGCCAAAATGTCCAGGTATTTCTTTTCTCCATGCTTGATATACACGAACTGCCCATTTCGTTTTGTTCTCTGTGTTCCGGCACTTTTCGTTTTGAAAAATGTCATTGCAATGGCATTCCTTGAGAGGGCTGTACAATTTACATTCGGCTTTCTCTGCTTCTTGAGTTATTTTTGTTCATCGTCGAATATATGAGAAAAGGTCATTGTTAACATTGAAAATTTGACTGTTTAACCGTATTTTCCATGTCAAGATCATCGCTGAGAATTCCATCACTATTAATTCTCAGGTTTTTTCCTTAGTACTTGACTGAGTCATAAATATACCATTTTCAGTGCCTGAAGACATAGTGTTGAGTGAAACTTATACACTGAACAGGTAAATCATTTAGTTTCTGCTCCTGCTTAGGGCTCAGCATATGGGGCGACTGGTTCGCCTGTTGTCAGTATAATGTGACCGGGTGGGGTGTGTTGCTTAGTGTCATCGTTTGCATGCTTCAGTGATATAGCACTATAATTTCAATTTCAACAAAATTTTATTTCAAATGAATTGAAATGGGATCAAACAACAGGCAGTGCCTATGGAAGTTCTCTCCCTGGTAACAAAATGTATACATACAAATGACATGAAAGAGTATTTGAAAGCATTTGAAAGTATGTGTTTCAGAAGTCATGACAGTATATGAGAAGTTATTAATGAGATTACAGATAATAATTTTGTTTTTCAAAAAGTATAATAATAAAGAAGAAGCAGCCATGAGGAAATTACCTTCACCCACCAGATACAGACCAGAAAGTCCATGTGGCTAATAAGCCGATGGTCATCCACCAATGGGATTCAGAAATTCCACCATGGCTGCTGCATGCATGTATATGATTTAAAAGATAAAATGTTGCAGAATATTGAGATGAAGTTTGGTCTAAATTTATACTTGTCATGACACATGCATTAATTTTAACATTTACCTAAACAGATATGTAGCTAAGATAAATAAATTAATCATGTATTCTAAATAGTATGACAATTTATATAATAATACGTAAAATTTACAACTTATAAATGATAAATGCCCATCGGAACAGATGCTATTATAGAAGTGTTTTTCAGAACACTAATTTTATCAATTAAGGTATGGTATCTTTATCCACGATTTGTAAATCAATTCTTAAAAGTTATTGATGAATCATACAAATTTGAAGTATAAGAGGAAGAATCAATAAGTTAAACAATTTTGATGGTGGTTATATGTCATGAAATCTATTAGTAGCCCTTACAAAATCTAGTGTTCACTGAAAGATATTCAAGTTTGTTTCATTATTACAATCATTACAGCCAGACAAAAGTATTTGAAGGTCAAAGTGGTTATGAGTAAAATGTATTAACTTATTTTGGAGAGGTCTGCGTTGTTCATTTTATTTACCACATGAGATGTAATGTTCATTGATTTTTTATGCATTACCAAACTCGCACAATGGTGATTCTGCTAAGTGATCATTATAAAGAACAAAGTTTAAGTTACCACAGCAGTTCCGTAATTGACATATCAGAATATTATCTTTCCTTTTGCCTGAATTTAAAAAAGTTTTGTACTTCGAATTATCTGTTGGTGTGATATCACTAATATTCTGGTTTAGAAGTTTCTTAAATTGGTTGATAGAGGTGATATTGGTTAAATCAAATCTAAGTGCAAGTTCATTATATTACTTGGAATAAAACTATTAGCATAAATGGTAGATCTACTAAAAGGAATTGCAAACAATCTTTCATTTCTGAACAAATATGGGTTTCATAATTAAAGTATTGTTCAATCAATTCGTTTAGATAGGAGGAAGCAGTTTCTGATAAAATTTCATTAAGAAGGACAAGTCTATGTTCTAATATTGGTCTAATATATGAAACATACATATTAGTTAGAGATTTTCGACTCAATTTATATTTAACAGTTTTTGAAAGGTTTATACGATTACAAGCTTGTTTGTAGATGTAGTGAATATGATGGTGCCATTTACCATCCTCGGTCATAAATATACCATTTTCAGTGTCTGAAGACATAGTGTTGAGTGAAACTTATTTACTGAACAGGTAAATCATTTAGTTTCTGCTCCTGCTAAGCGCTGAGCATACGGGGAGTGGGACGACTGGTTCGCCTATTGTCAGTATAATGTGACCGGGTGGGGTGTGTTGCTTGGTGTCTTTGGTTGCATGCTTCAGTGATATAGCACTTTAAAAAGGGCAACAGTTCCTTTATACAAGACACAACATGAATATACCGCAGTCTCCCAAAACACGCACCTCGCACAACATACAAGCAACACACCGCATACATGGGAGGCCGTCCTTACATGACCATAGCTGTTAATAGGACGTTAATTAATCAAACAAACAAACAAACAAACGATTAATAAATCATGTGTTGTAATGTACAGTTCATTGGAATTATAGGGGTACTCAGCATTTACATGTAGGACTACCTTCGATTGGCAAATCTCGAGTATGAGTGTCGTTATATATAGAAATGTCAAACTCTTTGTCAGTCGAATGCTTCACTCCGAGAGCAAGTCATTTTTTGTTAATATGGTTTGACTGGTTGGACCTCTAGTCGTTTGTATGTGAATTAAAGGCGGATCTGATGATTTTATTTTATTTCAAACGAGTCTTCAAGGTTCTGATGGTAGCAATTTGATTGACCATTTCCATAGGTCACCTTAACATGACCTCTGATGGGAAGTTGTTAGATCATTTTATCAAACGTAGTGATAATAAAGATCTGTATTTCAATCAGACGATTCATTTAAGATGTTTTGTTCTACGCTTTTTAGGTCATCTCACCCGATTATTTGTTGGTTTTGTTTATTAGATTCAATAAACGTCCTATCAACAGCCAGGGTAATTTAAGGACCTCTCCCACGTATGTTGCGTATATGTGGTGCGTGTTTTAGGAAACTGTCACCTACCACTTTTTTTTAGACTTTGGTGTGTCTCGACATAACCCAGTCTTCAAAGGGCGAGCGCTCAACCTATGATCTGAAGTGGGACGGGGGTCAAGCAACTGAGGCAGCAAATGCAATTCTAACGCCCTATCTGCATGGAAACAATACATAGTGTCATGTATAGTGAATATTAATCTAAATAATTTGCTAATACTCTAATAGTTACAATATATAGTTCTGATGTATGTCACCTTTGAACATCCCCCATCTCTAGTGTAATTACTCTAAATTAGTAGAATAATATTCCCTTTTTTATTAATTAAGTACATTAATCTAGTAATGTACGGAAAAAAAGTATTAGTATAATTTTGTACTTGCTCCAGTGGAAGTTATAAAAAAATCCTCTGAATTTGCTCATATCAATAATTGTGAAGCCAATAGAAAAGAGCTAACAAGAATACTAAAGCGTTTTCAGAGATCAAATATGACAAAACATTAAAATTGCTTCTTAACTTCTATAACTAAATTGCATAATAAAGTCATCAAGTAATGCAAGTTTGTGAGCAATGCGTCCTAAACAATTTGAATAGCTAACTATATGATTGTTCTGGATTAAGTCTGAAAGCATACGACGCATGATTATGCGTTGTATATTCCGTTGTTATTTGTCTCTGACACTGGTGCTTGATCCATATAAATCTTTATCGTTACAGTTATGTTCAGTTGGTTATCCATTACTGCTGTCTGTAGGTGACAGGACTCGGTTATTGACTACTACCCAGTGTTGTATCCAGCGGAATTGTCCGTCGTATCTGATGCTGACAACCAATAGACCATGTTACCCTCCCGCCAATGTTCAGAGTGAAACAAAAACTCGGTACACAATCTATTAAGGAAACAATAGTCATGGTCTATTGATAAAAAATGGTCGGAAAAGTTAGGTTGTCAGGAAAAAGGCAAAGAAGCAATGTTTTTAGGTTTCATAAATAGTCATTTGCGGATGCCTTCTGATGCCTTTTTACACCACTGAGCAATACGTTTGTTTGTTTGATTAATTAACGTCCTATTGACAGCTATGATCATGTAAGGACGGCCTCCCATGTATGCGGTGTGTTGCGTGTATGTTGTGCGAGGTGCGTGTTTTGGGAGACTGCGGTATATTCGTGTTGTGTCTTATTGTATAGTGGAACTGTTGCCCTTTTTATAGTGCTATATCACTGAAGCATGCCGTCGAAGACACCAGGCAACACACCCCACCTGAGCAATATAAATAGCCTTTATATACAGCAGGAATAAGATAAAATCTGCACGATACACGATTCACCAAACGCATTGCAATTAATGCCGATTTTTATTGGAGATGTATAACTTGGTTAATGCTATACACGGACATGCTAAAACAACTCAAGGTAATTGTGTTTGTTGCGTTAAAATGGACGATGATCTTCATCAGATAACGAAATTGATAGAACCAAAATTATACTAGTATGGCAGGATGTCTGATTGCTAAAACTTTTTTTCTACATGACGCGACCATGTCTTAACGACAGGTCTAGACCAGTAAGGGTTGTATCCGCAAGGCAAAACGCGAACGTGTATCGATGAAGTTTCTAGATATTTCAAATATAATATACATTTAGAATAGTTTTGTGTCTATACTTGTTCTGGTAAAGTGGAAGACCGTACTTCAGGTAATAATTTCAGGGCAAGGGAGACAACTCATATTGACCCTTGGATTTATACCGTTACCTCTAGATGTTCAAGCATTTCAATACCCATGACTCAATAATTATATTCTGCTCTCCTTTGAAGTTATGGAAAAGTTAATTTCTTTGATTTAAAAATAACAACCCCATAAATTTAATAGTTCTATTTTATGTAAAATAAATAGTGTTTTAACATTTTTGTTTAATTCCAAATCTAACAAATTAATTAAGCTCTTATTTTTTAACAGAAATTTGGTTTGGCTGATTAAGTTTAACGCTTAGCCGCTGTAGGATGTTTAACCTCATAAAAACAAGCTAAATCAAAGTTATTTTGTCATCATATTTTTACGGCATTACTGCCTATGAACAGTTCCATTATACAAGAAAATACAACACGAATATACCGCAGTCTCCCAAAACACGCACCTCACATACATACACGCAACATACCGCATACATAGGAGGCGGTCCTTACATGACCATAGCTGTTAATAAGACGTTAATTAATCAAACAAACAAAATATTCCGATAGTGAGATATATGTACAAATATCAGAAGGGTGAAATGAAAACATAAAACATTAATAGTTTGTTTGTTTGATTAATTAACGTCCTATTAACAGCTATGATCATGTAAGGACGGCCTACTAGGTATGAGGTGTTTGCGTGTATGTTGTGCGAGGTGCGTGTTTGAGGAGACTGCGGTATATTCGTGTTGTGTCTTCTTGTATAGTGGAACTGTTGCCCTTTTTATAGTGCTATATCACTGAAGCATGCCGCCGAAGACACCAAGCAACACACCCCATCCGGTCACATTATACTGACAACGGGGGAACCAGTCCCACTCCCTGTATGCTGAGCGCTAAGCAGGAGAAGAAAAGAGAAATATGTCTTGAATTAACAATATAAAGTAGATAAAGGATAACTCCATAATTATATAGTTTGATTAATGACAAATAAGGTTTTTAATAGTGCGTAAGGTATATTTTAATATATCGGGTTCAATTTTGTTGAAAATATTGTTAAAATCAAATACACATGTCCATTTTATTCTATTAGTTTTACGGAATAGCTAAACGTTAAAATTTCGATTTTTGTATTTTGTGAGGATTTGACATTTTAAGATTTTAACTTATGGGGCAGATTCATCTCTATATTGTTTTTTCATATACAGAAAAGGGTACAAATAATGACTAATTTGAATATCAATGAAGAAAATAATGACAGGTTGTATTTCTTCGAAACTTCAAAAGAAGGCGCCAGAATGATAAAACAAGTACGAAGAATGTTAGACTACTATAGCATTTTAGGTGATGTGAGACTATCACCTTAAATGACTTTTGCTGTTATATACACGAGAAATATGTCCCATTCCATTAGGGGTCACGTCAAGATGACCTTTGGAAAAAAATTGGTACTGGCAGAATCTTGACTGGGGACGAAATAGTTTGAAAAAGCTGTCGAATTATTTTCGTGTATGTGGTCATCTCGCCCGAAGTGCACAACAAAGCTATTTATATTGGGACGAAATGACGTTGTAAATTGACGTAGCAAAGTGTAGAAAATGTATTTGATCTGAAGAACACGTGGTAAAAGGTCATCCGAACATGACCCCTTATGGGATGTTGTCAGATCCTCTATTGAACGGAGTGGTTATAAGAATCTGCATTTTAATCAGATTGTACATTTTCCGTTCCAACTTTTGTTTGTTTGATAAATTAACGTCCTATTAACAGCTATGGTCATGTAAGTACGACCTCCCATTTATTTGGTGTATGTTTTGGGAGACCGCGGTATATTCATGTTGTGTCTTCTTGTATAGTGTAACTGTTGCCCTTTTTATAGTGCAATATTACTGAAGCACGCCTCCGAAGTCACCAAGCAACACACCCCACCCGGTCACATACTGACAACGGGCGAACCAGTCGCCTCACTCCCTGTATGCTGAGCGCTAAGCAGGAGCAGACACTACCACTATTATAGACTTTGGTGTGTCTCGGCGGGGGGACAGAAGAACACAGAGCCTTCCTCCCAGGGGCGAATACTAAACTAAAGGCCAAAAGTTAGGTGGTGCTGAGGGAGGCATTAGGAAAGATAAAGTCAATTTAGGTAGAAAAGAAAAGATCCTAAATTTAGGCGTCTTTTACGATCATGCAATAGGAGCAGAATGTACAATTCTAATGCCCTACCTGCAGGGCCGGCCTTTCCAACTACATTATCAATAAAAGGTCAAAAATGAATATTATTTCCCTGGCGACAGTCGCCTCTATGGTACCATTTTGTTCTAGTAGTACCACTATATATAAACTACCTAATATGTTATAGAGCTCATATAAATGTGTTCTCTTATCGTATTTGATAGCTGAGAATATGCTCTCATCAATTTACAGATGCATGTCAAGTCTAGGTGTTTGTCATACCAAAGTCAAAATAAGGATATTCTATTATAAATTATGAATGAATTCAATGCAATTTGTATTTTAAAAACCCTTCATACAAATTAAAACTGAAACGGTAGCCAATGGCATCTCAGTATGCTCCTTTGCGTCGTGATCTTTGAACATTATCGTGATGACTGGGCTTTGTGATAACGACCGAATATGTCAACAAAGCGTGTACTTTAAGGATACAGTGGTACGGTTTTTTTATTCATCTGCATTTTGATGTTAATTTTAATAGTGCTACCTACTTGACTTAACTACCAATAGAATCGCCGTAGTCATGATCAACCAATCTTTAATGTTCCGATAGTCGGCATTAGATATCATTAGTCGTGCATCATTCAACGTTATCAGTCAGTTTGTGTCATCCATGAAGTTTTAATCAAATTATTTTGGTTAACAAAAGCTCCGATCGAAAGGCAATTTTCACAGTTGCAAGATCAAATACATACATTTAATCATGAAATAAAACGGAATAAAATGGAATAAAATGTTGCATGCTGTTGTGAAAGTTAAACGCCAATAAGCACGAAACTGAGTGTTTTGTAATATCCTTTGATCATTTGTTTGTTTGATTAATTAACGTCCTATTAACAGCTAAGGTCATGTTAGGACGGCCTCCCATGTATGCGATGTGTTGAGTGTATGTTGTTGGAGGTGCGTGTTTTGGGAGACTGCGGTATATTCATGTTGTGTCTTCTTGTATAGTGGAACCGTTGCCCATTTTTAGGTCATCTGACCCTCTATTGTCATCATGCACCGTCCGTCGTCGTGCGCCGTCCGCCGTGCGTAAACTTTTCATTCAAACGACTTCTTCTCAATGACCAGAAGGCCCAGGGTACTGATATTTGGCCTGTAGGATGCTGGGATGAAGGGCTACCAAGTTTGTTCAAATAAATGACCTTGACCTTCATTCAAGGTCACAGGGGTCAAATAGGCTTATATTCTTTAAACAACTTCTTGTGAATAACTAAGAGGCCTAGAGACCTGATATTAAGCCTGTGGCATGCTGGATTAAAGGGCTACCAAGTTTGTTCAAATAAATGACCTTGACCTTCATTCAAGGTTACGGGGGTCAAAAAGGCTAAATTCTTTAAACGACTTCTCCTCAAGAACCAGACAGCCCAAGGTACTGATATTAGGCCCGTAGGATGCTGGGATGAAGGGCTACCAAGTTTGTTCAAATAAATGACCTTGACCTTCATTCAAGGTCAGAGGGGTTAAATAGTCTAAAATTCTTTAAACAACTTCTTGTGAAAAACTAAGAGGCCTAGAGACCTGATATTAGGCCTGTGGCATGCTGGGATAAAGGGCTACCAAGTTTGTTCAAATAAATGACCTTGATCTTCATTCAAGGTCACGGGGGTCAAATAGGCTAAAATCTTTAAACGACTTCTTCTCAAGAACCAGACGGCCCAGGGTACTGATATTGGGCCAATAGGATGCTGGGATGAAAGGCTACTAAGTTTGTTCAAATAAATGACCTTGACCTTCAATCAAGGTCACAGGGGTCAATTAGGCTATAATCTTTAAACAACTTCTTCTCAAGAACCAGAAGGCTCAGGATACTGATATTTGACCTGAAACATGATGGGATGAAGGGCTACCAAGTTTGTTCAAATGAAAGACCTTAACCTTCCTTCAAGGTCACAGGGGTCAAAAAGGCTAAAATATTTAAACGACTTCTTCTCAAGAACCAGAAGGCTCAGGTTACTGATATTGGACCTGTAGGATGCTGGGATGAAGGGCTACCAAGTTTGTTCAAATAAATGACCTTGACCTGCATTGAAGGTCACAGGGGTCAAATAGGCTCAAATTCTTTAAACAACTTCTTGTGAATAACTGACAGGTCTAGATACCTGATATTAGTCTTGTGGGATGAAGGGCTACAACTTCTTCTCAAGAACCAGAAGGATCAGGATACTGATATTTGACCTGTGACATGATGGGATGAAGGGCTACCAAGTTTGTTCAAATAAATGACCTTGATTTCATTCAAGGTCACGGGGGTCAAATAGGCTAAATTTTTTAAACGACTTCTCCTCAAGAACCAGACGGCCCAGGGTACTGATATTGGGCCCGTAGGATGCTGGGATGAAGGGCTATTGGGTTGGTTCAAATAAATGATCTTGACCTTCATTCAAGGTCACAGGGGTCAAATAGTCTAAAATTCTTAAAACAACTTCTTGTGAATAACTAAGAGACCTAGAAACCTGATATTAGGCCTGTGGCATGCTGGGATGAAGGGCTACCAAGTTTGTTCAAATAAATGACCTTGATCTTCATTCAAGGTCACGGGGGTGAAATAGGCTAAAATCTTTAAACGACTTCTTCTCAAGAACCAGACGGCCCAGGGTACTAATATTGGGCCAATAGGATGCTGGGATGAAAGGCTACCAAGTTTGTTCAAATAAATGACCTTGACCTTCATTCAAGGTCACAAGGGTCAAATAGGCTATAATCATTTAAACAACATCTTGTGAATAATGAAGAGGTTTAGAGACCAGATATTAGGCCTGTGGCATGCTGGGATGAAGGGCTACCAAGTTTGTTACAATGAATGACCTTGGTCTTCAAGGTCATGGGGGCCAAATAGGCTAAAATCTTTAAATGAGTTCTTCTCAAGAACTAAATAGCCCAGAATACTCATATTAGGCCTGCAGCATACTGGGATTAAGGGCTACCAAGTTTGTTCAAATGAAGGACCTTGACCTTCATTCAAGGTCACGGGGGTCAAATAGGCTAAAATCTTTAAATGAGTTCTACTCAAGAACTAAATGGCCCAGGATACTCATATTAGCCCTGCAGCATGCTGGGATGAAGGGCTACCAAGTTTGTTCAAATGAAAGACCTTGATCTTCATACAAGGTCACAGGGGTCAAATAGGCTAAAATCCTTTAAACAACTTCTTGTCAATAACTAAGAGGCCTAGATACCTGATATTGGGCAGTTGACATGCTTTGATGAAGGGCTATCAAATTTGTTCAAATGAATGACCTTGATCTTCATTCAAGGTCGTGGGGTCAAAAAGGCTAAAATCTTTAAACGACTTCTTCTCAAGAATTTGAAGTCCCAGGGTACTGATATTTGGCATGTAGCATGCTGGGATGAAGAGCTACCAAGTTTGTTGAAATGAATGACCTTGACCTTCAATCAAGGTCACAGGGGTCAAATAGGCTAAAATCTTTTAACGACTATGTTGTAATGTACGTTGTAACTATGTTGTAATGTACTAATAGTCAGATGACCGTTAAGGACCATGGGCCTCTTGTATAGTGCTATATCACTGTATTAGGGGACAATAAGCTAATGACAAGTCTACATAGATATAAACGAATTCAAAATAGAATGATTTACATTATGAACTATAATTCTTATGTATATTTCCAAAAATATGCTAGTCTTTCTTTTGACAGCATCAGTATTGTAATAGCTAAGCTAACTCATGTTTCTTTTGATTATCTCACTTATTGGTTTCTGCATCTGACTATTAGTGGTACATACAATGTATGATATCAAATCTATATATTTATATTATATGTCACCATTTAAGGATCGACCGACTACTCATCTTAAACTACTGGAAATATTTCAACGAAACTTGGTGGAGATACTCCTTATACAGCGCAGATGAAAGTATTCTATATCGTTATAAAAATAGCGTATATTGAAACACGTTTACAGTTAGTGTTGTAGCAGCACAGTTCCCTGCTGTCAAGTTACATTTTCCAGTTTATGGCAAGTTATTATTGCTTAGTTATGCTATCATTGTGTGAAGTTTGGACAAATATGTTGTTTCACAAATTTTAGTTTCCTAGTTTCCGGACGATAACTTGAGAACACATCAACAGAATTTGTCCAAACTCACACAATGATAGCATATCGACCAGGAGACAGAACCCAGTGCCTTTCTCACAGGGGCGAACGCTCAACTCTAGGCCAAAAGTGAGGCGGTGCCAAGGGAGGCATTAGGAAAGATAAAGTCAGTTAGGAAGAAGAGAAAAGATCAGATCCTAAATTTAGTCGCCTTTTTACGATTATGCAATAGGGGCAGTAACATTGACCTTTGTAGCTGACCTTTTAATCCCAAATCCAAATCAAAAAGATTTTCATATGCTACCATTGTGTAAAGTTTGATCAAAACCCATCAATTCATTTTCGCTTGCCGTCAAAACTCTATAGGTTGGTTTCACGATTTCGTCGGTGATTAGGTGAATGAAAGAAATGTAATTACAAGCACATTCGTGGCGTAACTAATGTTGTAAGCAAATGAGATTTAGTTAGAAAAATGTTAGGATTCACAGAAGAAATATTAAATGAAAGTTTATTGTAGAATTTGAATTTTACATTTGCACTCATTAATAAACGTTATGGGAACTACTTTATGATTTTATTGTCGACGGTGAGTTTTCGATCAACCCATCAATTCTTTTCCTTAAAGGTTGAAATAGAATGAAAATAGTTAATATGGAGCTACAAATTAGTTTAATAAAACAGGTAATAGTTAAAGCCCTTATTGCTTTATATATTCTATTTCAATTCATAGTTGTAAAATGTCGAAAAAGTAGTTAACCAATAAGGTAAAGAATTACATACATAAACAAGTATTCATCAAACATTACATTTCTTTTTTCGTTTTACAGCGTCCTATTATTACCTTCTCGTCGAAATCAAATGAACTTGCTGATCCTAATGCATACCTGTATATTGCTTGTTGTACGCCTTTGTAATAGGTTTATGAGCCAGTCTTCACAAATCGAATCCTTCTAAAATATGCTAGACAAGCATTAATATGTTATAGATTAAACATGTTTATGTACCTTGTGTGTATAAAATCTCCGATAATCTCATTTCATGTATTTAAATATGCTGATAATAGCATTTCACGTGGTGGCTTGTGTGATAGATTAAACAGTAACTCATGACAACTCATCAATTGAGTGGCCAGCGAATCTACACTGTTACTTCGTAATATCCAGTCTCCATTAGCTATAAACAGACAAAAATATCACGCAGCATTGAACATATACGTGCACATCACTCGGGTATTCGTCGACTCAGCGTTTTCACTCTCAGCCAATCCGAAAAGAAAAAAAAATACAAAATATGAATACAAACATTAAAAGGTCTTCTCTTTGATGGGGATTTGATATCAATATTCTTATGAACCTAACATGACGAATGCCTAAAGCCCTAATGTGATTATTGAAGGAAAGGCTATTCTATAAGTTGAAATAATTGTTGTCCAATATACTTGTCCTTTGATCATGCAATAAATGTGCTTAAATGAATTGAAGATATTCCTTTTTATGGTAGAAGTACATTTTCCAATTTAAAGATGGATTCCCGCGTACTTGCGCTCAGCAAACATCGCCGTGGGTAAAAGGAGTTTTGTGCTACAAAAAGTTGATAAAGTACTATGCTGTATGATAAGTATATTACATGTTAGAAATATTTCTGAGAAAGATAGACAGATATGTTTCGTTTGATAATTTATACTTTGAGTGCCTTGACGATATTAGAATAAACGTACATTTCAGAACTGATAAAACCTATTAAATTATTTGAAATATGTTTCTGTTCGTGGAGAATCAAAATTGAAAGGTAATACAAGGAACCCCATTAGCCATTATAGTGATCGTAAAAGGCTATACATAACACGTGATATCTCCTATGCCTAATGTTATAGTATCTCCCAGGACACTTACTCTGACCTTGGGCGCGGCGTTCCCCTCTTTGGGGTTATATTATAATCTGTTTCGATGGGTGTTATATCAACAAGTAACTAACATTCATCTCCGATTTATGGTAACCTGCGATAAAATCGATATCAAAACGGCTTCCTTTTATTATTTGTGCGACAGTAAATTTTAATTAAGGAATGGATTCAACTTGTATGTCAGGAAAAACACATTAATGTATTTGTACAAAAACATACGGGTCAATCATCGTTGTGTTAAGAGTGACACAGGATCCTTGCAAACGTATGTCATTAGTATGGGCAAGGAAGTAATTTCAAGAACGTAGATAAAACAGATTGTCGAACTTCAAAGGCTAACGGTCAACGCAAAAAAACCAAACTCCCCACCCCACATACACAACCAGTCGTCCCATCCCCTTTATCCTTTTATGCCGACCACAAGCAAGAGCAAAATATCACTTTTATAGATTGTAGTGTGTCTTGGCCATAGGACAGAACCTTCCTAAAAGGGCAAACGCTAAACTAGAGACCAAAAGTCAGACGGTGGCCAAGACGAAATGAGAAAATACGATATCCTGTTAGTTTCCTTTGACGATTTTAATGTCTTATCTGAAGGACTAGTCATTTTCCGCCGGGTCATTCACGGTGTTCGCATATACAATATCGAAAGTCCATATAATTCTATATCGTGTGTACATTACTAGTTTTTCGACGACGTTTCAACATATGAGGCCGTCCTTAAATGACCCTGGCTGAAAATAGTAGGTTAATCTTACCAAAAGATTACGATTGTGAATCTAAAACATCACATACATCAGGTACTGGTACTATGCAGTGATGTTTAACAGTTGTTGTAGTATATAATTATGAATAAAATATCAAACAAACGTTGTCAACGGAATCATCATTTATTTACATAATGCAATATTAAGATACTTAGACGTAAAAGAAATAATCTCAAGAGACACTCCTTCGTTTGGATGTAAATAAAGTGTAGAAATTTTAAACTCGTCAATCAATACAAAATTGATTGTACATGTTTTAATACATATCATTTTCGATCAGGGCGTATTAGGGACAGACATTATTTATGTCGGATTTGCCGGCCATTAAATAAGGTACTTTGGGTAAAGAACTTACTCAGTTGAATAGCGTTATGAAAAAACTACACGTTTCACTCTTAAAACAAAGCATATTTTTCCATTTAGTATAAATCGAAGGAATGTCCCTTTAAAGCCCTGAAATATTATAGAATATTCAACATCTGCTTAAATTCTCCCAGAAAATCGATTTCAGCTTAGATTTCTTTCTTTCACACCATAAAGAACTCACAAGAAATTCTTTAAAAAAACTAATACTACATCAAGTATGTCAAAGATTAATTTTTGAAATGTCAATAAAAATGCAACACTTATTAAACCATGTATTAAGCGTTTATTATTTAAAAGGAAGATTAAAAAAAATCCTTATTTTTATGTGGATTTGTGCATTATTTCTAAGATATGTTTTATGACAACACTTGTCATCCATGGGACCAATTGCAAAGAAAAGCTTCAAGTACGTATGAATATTTTCTGCACTAATAAATCAGTTAACTTTATGATGTTTCACTGCATTGTAGGAGGATCGTCTATTTTATAAAAAGAGATCCCAGAGGATCCTGTCGCCCACCAAAGAATGATCCATGTCTGACAACTGAAAGAAGGATCTTTTCTCTGCTTTTCAAACATTTACTACATATTATATATATATAAGTGGAAAGATCCTTTCTGAGCTATATTGCAGTAACAAACTTATCGAAATCCAAGATTGCTACCTATCGGCCATATTACTGACCAATCAATCCTAATATTCAATATGCACAACTAAGGAACTACTAGGGGAACCTGCACATGAAATTTAAGACCGATCCCTTCAGTACTTTCTGAGAAATAGCGTTAACAAGCTTCAATTGTAAAAATCCAAGATTCCTGTCGGCCATCCTGTTGACCGATCGGTCCCAAAATTCCATATGCATAACTAGGGCCCTAGGGAAACCTACATATACAATTTGAGACAGATTACTTCAGTACTTTCTGAGAAATAGCGGTAACAAACTTCAACTATCAAAATCCAAGATGGCGGCCATCTAGTCCACCGATCGGTCCGAAAATGCACTTTGCACAACTAAACCGCTCGGGGAACCTGGTGATGAAACTTGAGACAGATTCATTTTATACTTTCTCAGAAATAGCGGTAACAAACTTCAACTGGCAAAATCAAAGATGGTGGCCATCTTGTACACCGATCTGTCAGAAAATGCAATATCTACTACAAAGGACCTAGGGAAACCTGCAAACGAAATTTAAGACGGATCCCTTCAGTGCTTTCTGAGAAATAGCGGTAACAAACTTCAATTGTCAAAATCCAAGATGGCGTCCTGTCGGCCATAATGTTCACCGATCGGTCCGAAAATGCAATATGTACAACTAAGGGACCTAGGGGAACCTGCATGTGAAATTTGAGACGGGTATTTTCTGAGAAATAGCGGTAACAAGAAATGTTAACGGACGGACCACGGACGAAAGACGATTTGGATATGGGGGGCTAAAAACAGAACAAATCCAGTTGTATTTACAGCGGAACCGGTAATGACCGAACATGGACATGTTTGGAACGTCTAATTAAGCAGAGATGTGTACAAACAGGTTCAGGTTGCACAAACATGATTACCAATGAAAATATTAAATATACAAGTGAGCATTGAGCGGCTCGATCAAAGAGCAAAAGTTTTCATTACCATATATTTTGAAGAAATATTGATATTATCCTCGTATTGTTTACTGACGATGGGCATTTTAACGCTTGTTACATTGATAAGTTATAATCAATTTATATATTACATTTTGAACTGTATATTAAATAATTATGTAATGTTTTGTAGGTCATCATCGCAGAGAAACATAAAGGGAAATACTTTCTTGTCGACGGTTGAATAATGGCCGAAGGTAACATGTTGCATAAAAAACCAATAACGGCTCCGTAATAATCACCATTCAACACTTATATCTTATGTATTTTTCATTATCTAGCTGAAAGTTTATAATTACCGAACAAATGATTTGTTGCAAGTATTGTTCTTCATTAATGTTTGTTTATGCAAGGTCTTCAACAAAACGCTAGCGTGTAGCTAGACTATAAGTATGCATTGTCTAATCGAAAGCATGAATACCTTAGAATACCTTATCTCTTCTGGCCTTTTATAAAAATCCCTTAGACAATATCAATCTGTTGATGGATGTCACTTTAGGGGTGTAACGCTATTTTTTCTGTTGACGTTCGCGATCTTAAATCATTGTAAAATCAAATTTGCACGGAAACAATTTAATAAAGATATTTATTTCGATCCTTGACGAGCAAAAGATAAAATGTTTATAATTGTTTAATAACATCTCATATAAAATGAATACATATTAAAGATACAGGGTGTTTTAGAAAGTATGTCAAGATTCTTATTATTACTCTATGGGTGTGACAAAACCCCGTTAGGGGTCACTTCGTGGTGACTTTTTGGATTTCCCAGTCAAACTGCTGCATCTATTCTGAAAGTGAAGTTCAAGGGACGAAATAGATTAAAAGAACTGTCAGAATTATTTTTGAATGCAGTTATATCAACCATTTAACACAACAAAGCTAAATATATACGTATACGAGGACGAAATGTCGTGTTCAATTGATATAGAAAATTCATTTGATCAGAAGAACAGGTAGTTTATAAAGGTCGCATGAAAAACCAGCAAAACCAATGAATATAAACTAAAGGTCATATTACACTTGTATCATGTGCAGCAATACTACAAGGGCGAATTAAATAAATATTCATTTAATTATGCGATAAACGATGATGTGTAAATAGAAATTTAAAAAAAAAGTTCGTGGAATGTGTACATGGAACTGTAAGATCATTGAATGGGATACTAATACATATGTAGAAAATCTAAAAAGCGTGAACTTCGATATGTCCAAAACACGACGTAATTAGCTTGTACATTATTGAAGGTAATATAAAACATGGATGCCAAACCGTCAGAAGAACTGTCATTTGATGCATATTTCGTAATAATTTGTACTATCTTAAATCATTTATGATATTTCTGTTTTCCTGTGTATATTACCACTCTATATTACTATGATTGGTTCATTCGTTGAGAGTGCAAACGCGCCCAAACCACATTAATACTACAAATCAATACTACGAGATAGCAACATTTCAAGAATCACGAATTTCACTGAAATCATTTAACCTATTTTTGTTCTGGGCACTGTTTTGAGACACCAGCCTGATAGTCATCTAACGGCTGTCTGTTAGAATGGGGTTTATCTAAATCTCCCGCATCAATCATGAATGACGTTCGTAGAGAAGATTAAGACGGAGCCTTGAATCAGTTGAGATACGTTAAAGTCAATAGCAGTGAGCTTGTAATGGACACTGCACTGGCGAATGGATCCGGTATGGAAATGGTGGCAGCGTTACATCCATCTTTGAAACATCTGTAAGTACATGTGCTAACCTTCTCGTCTGCTAACTCCCGTTCGTCGCACAAGTCAGAAGAGTCCCCATGGTCACAATCCCGGAACACGAACTTCACTGCAAGTATAATGGATATACATTTTACTGTTTTATCTCAGTGAAGCATATTACCATGGACAATGAACAGCAAGTCCAATAGTATTACAATTACATGGCATATCCAATTACCCTAGTTGTTAATAGATAGGAGGTCGAGCCTAATCAGCCAACCAATCACTTATCCCTGATACGCTAATCTGCCATATATCAATCGGCAGCCAAATCCAAATTCGGTTCTGTCAAGTACATAGGAATGCCCAATTCCTTCGTGACCAATTTACAATTGGCTTTAATAAACTCAACAACCACATGCTGGCCAAAATCAAACAATATATTTACTCTGTAGGGATTATTCACACCTTCTTAACATGACCTTGTGCGATTTCATTAATTTAAACATATCTTTCTCTCCTTGCTAAACGTTCAGGATAAAATGCGTGTACGCTGTCTGTATAGTGTGGCTTGATACGCTGATATTGGTCACCACACATTGTATATAACGGAATGAGCCCCTTCAAATCTCCTTAGCTGTTAGGACACTAAGCTTTATCGATCAAACCACCCTTGACACCGCCCGAATTTTGTCTCGAGTTTGGTGGTTGCCTATGTGATAGAAAAGCTTTTGGTTGCCAGTACATACTGCAAACACATACATCTACACACCATGAAAATCACTTCACATACAGTAACTGCTCTTCGTAAGTTATTATTGCTGTAAAATGGATTGGCTTGATTTAATAAATTAACGCCTAATTAACAACCAGATCCATTTAAGGACGACATCCCATGTGTGCAATGTGTTGTTGTTAGTAAACGATGGTAATAACATAATAACAAACCAACACATCAATCTTGAACAGTCGTCTGTCTTCAAGAACATAATTGAAGACGATTGTATTCAAGACATCAGATACTTACTCCCATTTAGGACACCTTCGTATTTTATACAGGAAGTTTGATTTGCGTCTGTGCAATTTGTTGGAGCAACATTTCCAGTAAGGCAGACTTGTCTCCCCTTTTGTACCATTGTACTGCACTGGACGCACTTTAGACCATCAACTACAATATATATTAGTATACAAATTAGATAGTGTGTATCATCTATATGTCATAGTCAAGCCTTAATATAACAAAAGGAGCAGAAATTATCTATTAATGACACTATTTAAACATATAAATGAACTATAAAAACCATAATGTTGTCACTGCATTCTTACCTTTGATGTTAATCATAACTGCTAGACATCAACTCTATCAAATATAGAGTATGTATTCCAGCGCCTTTCACTGATGAAAGTGCGATCTAGTAGTACGGGGATTTTCTAAACTCAAATCGACAGCCCAACTCATCCCAAAGCTAAAATGAAATATGGTTTTGAAAACATACTTATCGTTGGTCGACACAGCATGATGAGGGAAAATTGACTTGTCAACTATGGCATGATGAGGCTTATAGAGGAATGATTTGAGGCTGGAAATATTTAACGTAGAGGTAATGTCATCGCACTGGAAATCAATAGTGCGCGTGTATATTGTCATCTATAATACAAACTTACTAACTGGGAGTCACAAAATTAAACCATCAGTACCGTACCGTATTAAAGAGGACTTGACGTAGGGGAATGGCTTAATGTTGGATGGATGTACCCGATTCCTTTATCGGTTGAAATCATAAACAACACATGTTGTGTAGTTAATTATAGTATTTATTGGCCCGCAGACAGCCTATGACCCCCCATGGATTGCAGTAGTAGGTACAATTGCCAAATATTACTGTATTTAGCATTTGAAAAATCTGTTTACTGTAGAATGACGTTTCATGTTGACGTCATATAGAAAATTGCTCACTATGAACACGTCGCGACTTTTAATTATTAGGCGAACTAACACATAACGTATTGATCGTTGTGAATTATCAAATCATACAGCGAGTCAATCAGCATAAAGATTCGATTATCAGACCTAGTATCTAATAATAACTATTGATCACGGTGAATTGTACAATAACACTTTTGCAAATCTATGATTATTCTTGCAAAGTCAAAAAAGGTTGCCTCAGGCAAACAGTACAAAGTCTATCTTATACAATCGTCGAACGTATATATTAAACAACAAGACCGGTTAAAAGCGTAATGGGGAAAATGGATGTTAATGTTTGTTTGATTATTTTAACTTCCTATTAACAGCTATGGTCATGTAAGGACGGCCTCCCATGTATGCAGTGTGTGTGAAGTGCGAGATGCGTGTTTTGGGAGACTGGTATGTTCTTGTGTCTTCTTGTATAGTGGAACTATTGCCATTTTTATAGCGCTATATCACCGAAGCATGCGGCCGAAGACACCAAGCAACACACCCTACCTGATCACATTATACTGACAACGGGCGAACCAGTCCTCCCACTCCTGTTTTGCTGAACGTTAAGCAGAAGCAGAATCTACCACTTTTATAGACTGGTGTGTATCGGCCAGGGGACAGAACCCAGAGCCTTCACACAGGGGCAAACGCTCAACTCAAGGGGACATTAGCAAGGATTAAAGTGAGTGAGGAAGAAGAGAAAAGATAAGCTCCTAACTACATAATTACTAAAGCAATGCACGAAGGTAGATACTGGTGCTACTATAGTGTATAAAGAGAATGGCATTTAATTACATATTTTCGGTACTACGTAACACGACCCTTTAAAGATATTTTCATACTGGTTTTATAATGAGTTTCAATTTCTAGTTTCTCATAATAAAATAACTCGGGACGCATTAAAAGTATGTTTGTTTTTGATATCCTATCGCATGTTTTATTGCGATCATTGCAATCGGGTTGTTAAAATGTAATGCTTTTCGCGTTGTCAGTGTGTCTAGGTGGGGTTTGGCAGGAGTTTCACTATAAAAGACAACACCAATATACCGCAGTCTCCTAAAACACACACCAGCTCTTCATACAAACAACATACATGGCATACATGGGAGGCTGTCTTTTTGCATGACCTTGGCTGTTAATAGGACGTAAATTTATTCACAGTGTAATTCGGTGTATTTGGCAGTATGGGTTAGAGCTTTAACACGAATACCACAGCCTCCCAAACAATACCCTCTGTATAAAGGGGACGTCCTAAAATGACATTTCTGTGAACAGGTCGTTTAGCCAAATCTACAGCGAACCAAACATCTTTATCAAAACAAAAGAAAAACGTGCAAGGTTAACTAATGTAAAAAGTTCAGTAGTTGGCTTCAAAATGCCTAGTTTGACTAAGTAATTTAACATAAAAAATCAACAAATGGGATTTTAAAGATAACACAACAAATTAAAGCTTTTGAAGCGTTCTAAAAAATGAATACTACAAAACGACATAACACTACAGTGGTTTCTTAGAAACAATCGGCGTCATTTCGAATCTCGGCTTGGTTTATCATTCATGCACAATAATCGTCTTTCCATTCGACTTCTCTCCAAATTATCTGAATTATTCCGATCAGCGTTGGCAGAACTCGAAAACCTGTGTTTGTAATGTATTTTTAATATAGCTTCATCAGAGATGCAAAACGAATTTAAGCTGCCGATCACGGTGTATTTATGTTTTATTTTCTAAAGCCTCCTGGCTACGAAGGAAGTAATTGACACAATTTTCATGGATCCTGCTCTACAAGAGTGATATAGTGCCATTGTGGAGTGTCACATAACTAAGGCGACCTGATTGTGGAGCACAACAGTACGGATGTACCATTAATATGCTTTCAGGTGGGAAGAAACGCAGTAAGAATGAACATTATACGTATACAGAAGAGCATCTGGGTCGGTCACATAAAGATACTACTCCCGAATTGGAAAACACATGGAGTGTGATGCTCTGATCTCGCAAGCGGTGTCCATTAGTGGTAAATATAGGTTAAACCTGCTAAAATACTGACGACATTAATTCACGATGGTTAATTGCATTACACGTTTTCTACAATAATTGTTTGCTTTGTCTTCTATTAACAGTTATTAAGTATATACCATGTGATATTTTGTTTTATGTGCCTCTTGATAAATACCTAATTGGTGTACATTGTCGCATCATTGTTGCTCTGTTATACAAACGCTCACCATTTCAAAATGGCGAAATCAGGTAGACGTAAGGAAGTAAATAATAATTCATCACATAATCCGCCTGATATCCAGTGATTTCGCCAGTGTAATTTTTCTACATGTCATTAGTGTAATATGACCTGGAGCGATTTTCATTGGCTGGAAATGGATTGTGACGTCAGTCAGAAACAATAAATGACGTCAGGAAAAATGACGTGACGTCAGGATTACGAGGACATTTGCTGAATTTTCAGAATAAATTTTGACGTGTAATTCTTTGTTATGAGGATGTTTGTAGTTATCTGATAAAAGTATTTTAAATTTGTGTTCATTTCATATGAGATTTTATGAAATTCGTCTCGACAAGGCTCGCAAAAATAAAAAAAACTTCTTAGACTCGTTTCATAAAATTTCATATGAAATGAACACTCAAGTACGATCCTATATATCCTATTTTTTTTTACAATTAAGAAATAGAGATAGCAGGTTCAATGATAACACCCTATTTGACACCGCCTCAGTTGTGGTCATCACGAGATCGCTCGTCTTTTTACAGTGCCATCTCACTGAACCATGCTGTCACAGATAAGACACCAAACAAGCACACCTTATCAGATCACATTATACGAACAACGGTCAATCCAGTCTTCACACTCCCGTTGTGTTTAGAGCTAAACAGGAGCAGAAATTAACGCTTTGGATACAGTATCAAAGGAGACGTTAGGAAGAATAGATAAGACCTCAAACTTAGTCGTCCTTTTAGATCGTGTATTGGGGGCAGCAAGTACAACTCTAACGGCCTACCTGCAGGGCCTTAATTGAATGTAAAGCCAATCAAATAGAATGTGGTATCTGACATCGTACTTCCATTATTTTAAATGCCGTCGGTGTAACCATACTCTTTCAAAGTGGTGTGATTGGTAATGCTTATCTTTAGATTGAAGGCGATACATTAAATCGTCGCGCTGTCACGAAAACAAGTCGCTAGCAGACATTCTCTATATAGATCAGACTCCACAGGTGGTATATTAAGGACAGTCAAATAAACGGTCGTCATGGCAATCAAATGACAGGTCGCCAGTAAGTATACGTCTGTTTATATTGTATGCTCATGATGATTCAGTTTCGACATATAATCAGCGGTTATAAATAGAGGGAAGACATATACTCCACAAGAAAGTGCACGGTATGAGTTATTATTTTTTAACTTTTGTTTTGTGATGCTTAGAATTAATATGAATTGAAGCAAAGGATTGTAAAAGTACAGCTACATGTTAAAGGACTTTCCGACTGGCACAAATACATGGATTCTGCCCTGGCCGAGACACACAATAGTCTATAGAAGTTTCTGCTCCTGCTTGGCGCTCAGCAGTAAAGGAACGCACTCCATACACGCACCACACCGCTTATATGGGAGGCCATCCTAACATGAGTCTGGCTGTTAATAGAACGTTAAAACAATTAAAAAAATAAACAATGTGTGTTACTTGGTGTCTTCTGTGGCTTGCTTCACTGATATAGCACTCTAAAAACGACAAGTTCCACTATAGAAGGATACACAACACGAATATACCGCAGTCTCCCATAACATACACCTAGCACTTCACACACAAGGCACCACATTTATAGGCGGCCGTCTTCAAATCACCATGGCTGTTATTAGGACGTAAATATGATATTCAAACCGAATTAAAGTATTGCGACGAATACAATATTAGGTATAGTATATGGCGGGGCCTCCATACTAAACCAGCCACCTGTCAAACAGGTATAAGAGCTTTTGCTCTGTGTGATACTTAATTAAAATCGACTATTTTCCGTTATAGCATCTTACAAATAATAAGTATTTTTGATAAAAAATAAAAGAAAAATATTTTCCAGCAATTTTATTTCCGTATTTTGTTTGTCCGTTTGCGGACGAAAATTAGTATACCGGTATCTTACGATGAATGTCTATTGAAGCTCGAAACTCTAATGTTTCCATTCAAAACACCACTGACTAACTTCGGCATCCATATACTGTGTAAATTTATTTCTATTGTACAAAGGATAGCTATACAATTATAGTAATAATACATGGTCATTCATTTGTTAATGACGCGAAGTTTTTCATTTTTGGTCCCCGTAAATCCATGTGTATCCCATCTGAGTGTTTAGCGACAACTATGATTCTTGGAATTTACTTCATACGTGAATCTTTAAAATTATACTATATTTACCGATTACCACACCTTAAAATTGATACAATTCAAGTAAGCACTCGTGCTTCCAGACGAAATATTTGCTCGAATGTCGATGTCACAAGCGAGTTATAATAAATGGGTACGGATACATAAAATAAGTTTGCAGGGATCAGGATAGCGACGTTACAAAAGTATGATGTCACTGAAGGGACAGTTTACGTTAAAGCGATATATTTACAGTTTGCACTGATATGTACTCAATAGTATTTATCATTATCATGTTTAATGATAGCACAACACGTGCAGCAATTATATTATGGGAATAGCCAATCTGATTAAAATACATATCCTTTTAACCACTCCGATCAATAGAGGATCAGACAACATCCCATTAGGGGTCATGTTCGGATGACCTATACACCACCTCTACTTCAGATCACATGCACGTTGCTACATCAATTGAAAACGTCATTTCGTCCCATTTTACATTTAGCTTTGTTGTGCTATTTGGGCGAGATGACTAAATACACGAAAATAATTGACAGCTTTTTGAAACTATTTCGTTCCCTGATATTCACATTCAAGGTTCTGTTGGTAGCAATTTGATTGGCCATTTCCATAGGTCACCTGAGCATGACCTCTGATGGGATGTTGTCAGATCCTCTTATCAAACGTAGTGATAATATAATAAGAATTTCAATTTTAACAAAATTTTATTTCAAATAAATTGAAATGGGATCAAACAACAGGTAGTGCCAATGTTAGTTCTCTCCCTGGTAATAAAATTTATATATACAATTGACATGAAAGAGTATTTGAAAGCATTTGAAAGTATATGTTTCAGAAGTCATGACAGTATATGAGATATTATTAATGAGATTATAGATAGTAATTATCCCCCGCCCAACGAAGTTGGCGGGGGATATACAAATGGGTTCCGTCCGTCCGTCTGTCCGTCCGTCCGTACGAATGGTTTCGGGAGCATAACTCTAAAACCAGAAGAGATATTTCCACGAAACTTCATAGACACATTGGTCTTATGGTCTAGTAGTGCTTTTTGCTATTTTAAGGTTTTCACTTTTTGTACTTTTTTCTGTAACCATGGAAACATTGCTGAAAATGGCAGATTTTTGTGAAAGAATCGTTTCCGGAGCACAACTCTAAAACCAGCAGAGATATTTCCATGAAACTTCATAGACACATTGTTCTTATGGTCTAGTAGTGCCTTTTGCTATTTTTAGGTTTTCATTTTTTGCACTTTTTCCGTAACCATGGAAACATTGCTGAAAATATCATATTTTTGTACCAGGTTTGTTTCCGCAGCATAACTGGAAAACCGGTTGAGATATATGCACGGAACTCCATAGGCACATTAGTCTTATGGTCTAGTAGGGCTTTTTGATATTTTAAGGTTTTCACTTTTTGTACTTTTTTCTGTAACCATGGAAACATTGCTGAAAATGGCAGATTTTTGCGTAAGAATCGTTTCCGGAGCACAACTCTAAAACCAGCAGAGATATTTCCATGAAACTTCATAGATACATTGTTCTTATGGTCAAGTAGTGCCTTTTGCTATTTTTAGGTTTTCACTTTTCATGCTTTTTTCTGTAACCATAGAAATATTGCTGAAAATATCATATTTTTGTACCAGGTTCATTTCCGGAGCATAACTCTAAAACCAGGTAAAGATATTTCGACGAAACTTCATAGACACATTCTTTTTATGGTCTAGTTGTACCTTTTGCTATTTTTAGGTTTTCATTATTTGCACTTTTTCCGTTACCATGGAAACATTGCTGAAAATATCATGGTAAATGGTAAATGTTACTTTGAAAAACTCCACCCATCTTTGTGTATATAGTCTAATATAAATGTCAAGGCTGTATACCTGATTCAACAATTGCAGCCCCGCTCTACTTGAATTATACACCATCTTTCTTTAGCTCAACTTCCTTTTTCCTGGTTTTTTTCATACACATAAGTCTCCACAATCAAACTTACTTCAGCTTTAATATCTCCATTGGCGGGGGATCTGAATGACTATGTCCTTGTTTTGTTTTTCAAAAAAGTATAACAATAAAGAAATGAGAATGCAGCAGCCATGAGGAAATTACCTTCACCCACCAGATACAGACCATAAAGTCCATGTGGCTAATCAGCCGATGGTCATCCACCAATGGGATTCAGAAATTCTACCATGGCTGCTGCATTCATGCATATGATTTAAGAAAATAAAATGTTGCAGAATATTGAGATAAAGTTTGGTCTAAATTTATACTTGTCATGACACATGCATTAATTTTAAAACTTACCTAAACAGATATGTAGCTAAGATAACTGTATCAAACATGTATTCTAAATAATATGATAATTTAGATAATAATACGTAAAATTTACAACTAATAAATGATAAATGAATGAACAGATGCTATTATAGAAGTGTTTTTCAGAACACTAATTTCATTAATTAAGGTATGGTATCTTTATCCACGATTAGTTAAAGGCCCAATACCTTTCCGGAGCAAAATATAAAGATTTCTTAAAAACATTAATTACACCAGAAAATATATACCGATGGCCTAAGATGAGGTTACAACACCAAACATATGCAAGATTTCCTGCGTAATATATTATAACAATGGAGAGTCATTTCGCTGTTTTACCGTCTGCCGCAGTGATAGTCAACTACCGCGCGGTATTTAGGACGACGGGGGAAAACTTAAGACGACCCGCGTTATGAAAATTAACATTTTATTTATTTTAATTAAATTGTTTAGGAGGTGATAACGTAAAAATATTGAATGAAACAAAAACGATGGCTTTTAGTCTTATGCATGTGGTTCTATAAAATGCGATTGCAATTTCAGTAAATTCTACGGCGACTATATATGAATATATCAATCAATTTAAAGCGAAATCGTTAAATAAATTTACTCCGAGTAAAACCAGATAACAGAGTCGTTAATTCCATCCTGTTGCTCATGCTGTTGTATTCCATAGGCACGATGCGTTTTTAATTTTGATCAATAATGAGAATATAAATATGATGGATGGGATTTCTTAGAGCAGAAATGACACATGATACCATTATACATAGTATCATTAAGCCGGAAAATCAACCAAGTAAAGCAACTTTCATCATAGTGCGGAGGCAAAGAATACTTTATCATTGTCAGATTTAAATTGAAACTTGAAAGTATGGAAACGTTTGTATATCCGTCTGCTTTCTCTTATCTCGTAATTATGATATAGTGGGCCATTTAAAGAGTATAGCAGGTTATGTGATTGATTACCTACATCATATGATATTGTAGTGAATCTTCGACAAACAAACTTTTTTGTATTATTTTTTTTTCAAATAATAGGACAAACAGTATATTGTCAATGTACACATACACACTGTGTACTATCATACATTCACAGAGAGACGAAAACAGAAAAAAAAGAGAATGGAGAGAGAGAGGGGGGTAATAAATAAATAACAAACGTGTACATTTATAGTTATTATTGTGAATAGTTCAGGGTAGTAGGAGTATGAATAAGTATAGTTTTTTTCTCCAGTCTTTCTCTTTGATTTTCACTCTTTCGCCTTGGCTTTAAGCTATATATTTCTGAATATTATAATAGTCTTTCAAAGAATTGACAGTTAGTGTTACTTTGGACTGAAGAAGACCTTCTAGTGGCTGAATATTCATCACATAGAAATGATTTTTGATTTTACTTTGAATTTATTTTGGCCTTTTATTTCGGATTATTAATATTCTAGCTTTATGCCGTTTGTACCTAATTTATGAAAGTATTGACAAGACGATAGATACTGAGAGACTTATGGCGACTGAACTCATTCTATGAACATTCTGTTTTAGGGTCCCATTGTCAGCTTTGATGGAATATTGTACCACCTTCCCCTATTGCATGGTCGTAAAAGGCGATTAAATAGCATCTTATCTTTTTTTCTTCCTACCTTACTTTCTTCTTCCTATGGTCTTCCTTGACATTTGAGCTGTAGGTAGGACGTTAGAATGGTACCTGCTGCCCCTATTGAATGATCGTAAAACACGACTAAATTAAGGACCTTTCCATTTTCCTAAATGACAATGTTTTCCTAACGTCTATAAAAAGTCTATAAAAGTGATAGTTTCTGCTTCTGCTTAGCGCTCAGCAAACCCGGTTCACCCGTTTTCAGTATAATGTGACCGGTGGGGTGTGTTGCTTGGTGTCTTCGGTGGCATGCTTCAGTGTTATAGCACTATAAAAAGTTGTGCATATTGCATTTTGGGACTGATCGGTTAACAAGATGGCCGCCAGGCAGCCATCTTGGATTTTGATAGTTATAGATTGTTATCGCTATTTCTTGGAATGTACTGAAGGAATCATTCTCAAATTTCATATGTAGGTTCCCCTAGAACTCGTGTTGTGCATATTGCATTTTGCGACTGATCTGTCGACAAGATGGCCACCAGGCAACCATATGGGATTTTGATAGTTGAAGTTTGTAATAGCTATTTCCCACAAAGAACTGAGAGATCTGTCTCAAATTTCATATGTAGGTTCCCCTAGGGCCCCGTTTGTGCATATTGCATTTTGTAACTGATCGGTCAACAAGATGGCCGAGCGGCCGCCATCTTGGATTTTGATAGATACCGCTATTTCTCAGAAATTACTTAAGGGGTCTCTCAAATTTCATACGTATGTTCCCCTTGGGCTCTAGTTGTGCATAATGTCTTTTGAGAGTGATCAGTCAACCGTCTGCCATCTTGGATTTCATCGTTAAGCGATCTGTCTCAAATTTTATATGTTGAATGTTTGAAAAAGTTCGAAAAGCAGGGAAAATATCCCTCTTTCCATTGTCAGACATAGATCATTCATTGGTGGGCGCCAAGATCCCTCTGGGATCTCTTGTTTTATTTGTATGAACAACGCTCGTGATACTTTAATAATCAGAATTTCAGCACTAAATCTTCAACCTGCCAAACTCTGTTGATATTAATACAGCGTAGCGTTACGTTAAGAAATTAAGAAACCAGGAATGGAATAGGGTAAATGCCCACAGCTACGGATATGAAATTGAATTGTGAAGTATGTCGAATTAGAATAAAATAGGGTAAATGCCCACAGCTACGGATGTGAAAGTGACTAGATAAACAGGGTAATGCCCACAGTACGAGTGATAGCGTATATTAGAATAAAAGGGTGAATGCCCACAGCTACGGATGTGAAATTGTGAAGTATGTCGAATCTAGAATAAAATAGGGTAAATGCCCACAGCTACGGATGTGAAATTGTGAAGTATGTCGAATCTAGAATAAAATAGGGTAAATGCCCACAGCTACGGATATGAAATTGTGAAGTATGTCGAATCTAGAATAAAATAGGGTAAATGCCCACAGCTACGGATATGAAATTGTGAAGTATGTCGAATCTAGAATAAAATAGGGTGAATGCCCACAGCTACGGATGTTAAATTGTGAAGTATGTCGAATCTAGAATATATAGGGTGAATGCTTGGTGTCTTCGGCGGCATGCTTCAGTGTTATAGCACTATTAAAAGGGCAACAGTTCCACTATACAAGAAGACATACACGAACATACAGCAGTCTTCCAAAACACGCACCTCTCACTTCACACACGCTACACACTGCATACATGGGAGGCCGTCCTTACATGACCCTGGCTGTTAACAGGACGTTATAATAATCAATCAAACAAACAAACAAATCCTTACTGACTTTATTGTTCCTAAAGTCTCCCTTGACACCGTCTCACATTTGGCATTTGTAGAGCGCTCGCCCCTGTGAGGTAGGCTCTGGGTCTGTCCCCTGGCCGATACACTGCTTAGTGCTCAGCATATAGGGAGTGGGACGACTGGTTCGCCGTTGTCAGTATAATGTGACCGGGTGGAGTGTGTTGCTTGGTGTCTTCGGCGCATGCTTCAGTGATATAGCACTATAAAAAGGGCAACAGTTCCATTACACAAGAAGACACAACATGAATATATCGCAGTCTCCCAAAACATGCACCTCGCATAACATAGACGCAACACGCAGCATACATGGAAGGCCGTCCTTACATGACCATAGCTGTTAATAGGACGTTAATTAATCCAACAAACAAACAAATAAACAGAGACACACCAAAGTCTATAAAAGTGATAGTTTCTGCTCCTGCTTAGCGCTCAGCAAGCAGGAAGTGGGACTACTGGTTCGCTCGTTGTCAGTATAATGTGACCGGTTGGGTGTGTTGCTTTAAAATTTGAGCAACAGTTCCACTATACAAGGAGACACAACACGAATATACCGCTGTCTCCCAAAACACGCACCTCGCACTTCATACATGCTCCACTCCAAATACATGGGAGGCCGTCCTTACATAACATTGGTTGTTAATAGGACGTTAATTAATCAAACAAACGAACAAACGCATTTGTGCGATGGGCTGAGGGGGTCTGTACCATGGCCGAAACACAACATAGTCTATCAAAGAGTGTGACTACTGAACTATACTGTCGAAGACGCCCAACAAGCAAGCTCCCACCAGTCACAATATACTGACAACGGACAAACCAGTCGTCCTACTCTCTTTGTACTGTAATTAACTTTTCAATTGCGTAAGTCCATATAATCAAACAGTCATCCAAGTATCTCTTCCAATAGTTCCTAATATATACGCTTAAAGCATGGTCTTATATTCCAGGTGCCCATTAATAGCTTGGCATAGGTTGGGACTATATTGGTACCCATTCTTTTTCCAAGAACTTGTAAATATTTTACATCGACGTAGAAAGAATTATTTTTAATATGACTTTCAACAATTCAATTATATAGTTTGAATCAAACCTTGGAATTTAAGCCCGTAGGAATCGGTTTATCCAGAAACATATTGCTTCAACGCCAAGTGTATATGGAGTGTTTAAGGCTTGTGACAACTAAACTAACAAGAATCGCGTCCTGATCCACTTTTTTCAGAAAGATGCGCTATAAAATCCATTTTTCCCGGGGGACACTTAGAATGCAATTACACAAAGGTTTTTACAAAGTACCGAAAAAGTAACTTAAGCGATTGGTCGGACAACTTTGGCCTATGACAATTGGTCTGAATTTCAGATTCGCGAGTTTCAGAATTCGTGTATTTTTTATGTATTTTTATCAGTTTTGTTTGTTGAAAGATGATCCCATATTTCAAGATGATTAAAATAACTGCCGTTATGTACAAATGATTTTTCGTCTCTAATGTCTTTTTCCACAAAGAATTTCTTCTTACAGATAAGTAACACATATCTCACATAAAGTACGAATGACATAGCGATGCGTATAAATCATATGGTTTCCTAAAACAGATACGGAAGCCCCTCCTGGTGCTTTTAGTTAATTAAGTCAATATTTGAAGACCAAGGTTTCTCTGACGGGAAATTAATTCCATTTCGGAGATATGTTGTCAACTGAAATTAAGCCCAAGGTTCTTTGTCGTAAGTTCTATAAAATTATTCATAGTGTGAGTACCGAATCGATACAAATCTTTTTCTCGTTTACATGTTTTTCATCAGATGGTGGGCTTTTCAAATCGCTTTTCTTCTGTGGTCCGTCCGTTAACAATTCTTGTTATCGCTATTTCTCATAAGGTACTGAAGGGATTATTCTCAATTTTCCCATTGGACCCTAGTTATGCATATTGCATTTTGGGACTGATCGGTCAACAAAATGGCCGCCAGGCAGCCATCTTGGATTTTGATAGTTATAGTATTTTATCGCTATTTCTCGGAATGTACTGAAGGGATCATTCTCAAATTTCATATGTAGGTTCCCCTAGGGCCCTAGTTGTGCATATTGCATTTTGGGACTGATCGGTTAACAAGATGGCCGCCAGACAGCCATCTTGGATTTTGATAGTTATAGTTTGTTATCGCTATTTCTTGGAATGTACTGAAGGAATCATTCTCAAATTTCATATGTAGGTTCCCCTAGAACTCGTGTTATGCATATTGCATTTTGGGACTGATCTGTCGACACGGTGGCCACCAGGCAGCCATCTGGGATTTTGATAGTTAAAGTTTGTAATAGCCATTTCTCAGAAAGAACTGAGAGATCTGTCTTTAATTTCATATGTAGGTTCCCCTAGGGCCCCGTTTGTGCATATTGCATTTTGTAACTGATCGGTCACCAAGATGGCCGAGCAGCCGCCATCTTAGATTTTGATAGGTACCGCTATTTCTCAGAAATTACTGAAGGGGTCTCTCAAATTTCATAAGTATGTTCCCCTTGGGCTCTAGTTGTGCATATTGTCGTTTGAGAGTGATCAGTCAACCGTCTCCCATCTTGGATTTCATCGTTGAAGTTTGCTATCGCTATTTCTCAGAAAGTTCTTAAGCGATCTGTCTCAAATTTTATATGTTGAATGTTTGAAAAAGTTCGAAAAGCAGGGAAAATATCCCTCTTTCCATTGTCAGACATAGATCATTCATTGGTGGGCGCCAAGATCCCTCTGGAATGTCTTGTTTTATTTGTATGAACAACGCTAGTGATACTTTAATAATCAGAATTTCAGCACTAAATCTTCAACCTGCCAAACTCTGTTGATATTAATACAATCTGATTAAAATACAGATCCTTATTATCACTACGTTGGATAAGAGGATCTGATTAGGGGTCCTTATTATCACTACGTTGGATAAGAGGATCTGAGAACATCCCATTAGGGGTCACGTCAAGATGACCTTTTGAAATGGCCAATCAAATTGGCACTGCCAGAATCTTGACTGGGGACGAAATAGTTTGAAAAGCTGTCCAAATCATTTTCGTGTATTTAGCCATCTCGCCCGACGTGCACAACAAAGCTAATTGTATATGTATACTGGGACGAAAAGACATTTTCAATTGATGTTGTAAGGTGTAGAAACTGCAATTGCTCTGAAGTACACGTGGTATAAAGGTCATCTGGACGTGACCCCTTATGGAATATTGTCAGATCCTCTATTGAACGGATTGGTTATAAGGATGTGTGTTTTAATCAGATTGATATTAATACAGCGTAGCGTTACGTTAAGAACCCAGGAATGGAATAGGGTAAATGCCTACAGCTACGGATATGAAATTGTGAAGTATGTCGAATCTAGAATAAATAGGGTGAATGCCCACAGCTACGGATGTGAAATTGTGAAGTATGTCGAATCTAGAATAAAATAGGGTGAATGCCTACGGCTACGGATATGAAATTGTGAAGTATGTCGAATCTAGAATAAACTAGGGTGAATGCCCACAGCTACGGATGTGAAATTGTGAAGTATGTCGAATCTAGAATAAAATAGGGTGAATGCCTACAGCTACGGATATGAAATTGTGAAGTATGTCGAATCTAGAATAAAATAGGGTGAATGCCTACAGCTACGGATATGAAATTGTGAAGTATGTCGAATCTAGAATAAAATAGGGTGAATGCCTACAGCTATGGATTTGAATTGTGAAGTATGCGGAATCTAGAATGAAATAAGGTTAATGCCCACAGCTACGAATATGAAATTGTGAAATAATATATCGAATCTAGAATAAAATAGGGTGAATGCCCACAGCTATTGATTTGAATTGTGAAGTATGCGGAATCTAGAATGAAATAAGGTAAATGCCTACAGCTATGGATATGAAATTGTGAAGTATGTCGAATCTAGAAATAAAATAAGGTATGCCTACAGCTATGGATATGAATTGTGAAGTATGTCGAATCTAGAATAAAATAGGGTGAATGCCCACAGCTACGGATATGAATTGTGAATATTCGAATCTAGAATAAAATAGGGTGAATGCCCACGCTAGATTGAATTGTGAAGTATGTCGAATCTAGAATAAAATAGGGTGAATGCCCACAGCTACGGATATGAAATTGTGAAGTATGTCGAATCTAGAATAAAATAGGGTGAATGCCTACAGCTACGGATATGAAATTGTGAAGTATGTCGAATCTAGAATAAAATAGGGTAAATGCCCACAGCTACGGATATGAAATTGTGAAGTATGTCGAATCTAGAATAAAATAGGGTGAATGCCCACAGCTACGGATATGAAATTGTGAAGTATGTCGAATCTAGAATAAAATAGGGTGAATGCACACAGCTACGGATATGAAATTGTGAAGTATGTCGAATCTAGAATAAAATAGGGTGAATGCCTACAGCTACGGATATGAAATTGTGAAGTATGTCGAATCTAGAATAAAATAGGGTAAATGCCCACAGCTACGGATATGAAATTGTGAAGTATGTCGAATCTAGAATAAAATAAGGCAAAGCCTACAGCTATGTATGTGAAATTATGAAGTATGTCAGATTAAGAAGTTATTTGTCGAAGATCGTGATGATTTGTATACAACCCGATGTAACACAACATTTGGCCACAAATACTGTGATGCATCTAATTATTGTTTTTTTAAATGACCTGTTACTTCTTTTAATTTCAGTATTTTGATAAATGCGAACAAAGACAAAAAGACAATATGGGTTAAATACATAAAAGTCATTTATGAAAGGTTATATCAAAACGATTTTTAACTTCTAATACAGTGATAATCGGGGCTAGAGCAATGAAAAACACAATCTCTATCGGGTATTTCATACAACAAAACTAGGTCCAGCACAGAATATTATGCTATAACAATAATCATCTCACAGACATCTTAATGTGAATTAAACCTATTAAAATCCCCTTAAAATGTATAAGATGATTTTATTATTAATCAATTTGGTCTTGATTTCATTAGCATTATATGTATCCCTTAAGCCTATTTATTTCTGCTGGTTATCCTGCGGTACTAATTGTTACTGTTTATATTTATAAAGTAATATGACTGTCGATAAAACCTTACTACATGTCCAGTAAATTTCTTCAGCATTTTGAGAGAATTGAGACTAAAAGAGCAAAGACTTTATTCACGTCTGCCAACAATTATCGAAGGTCCATTAACCCGCCTGATATAGCTTGTACTAAAAATCAACAATCATTTTTAATATAGATGTACAAGTTCGTCATTTTCTATTACAGAATAATGGGAGCCGATGTTCAATTCACTATAGAGAAACCCTATCGAAATATGCTAAATGAATGGCTAATAACACCCTGGTGAACAATACCAATATTGAAAACAAGGCAGGAGAGCGACATTCATTGGATGGGATGACGATGCTAACATTACTGCTGCATTCTGCTGGACAAGACCTCATCTCATTCATATCACCTCCCATCAAACAGAGACCAAGCTCTCTGGATAACTAATATTACCACACCATGAGGCTGAAGCTATGTATTGTTTATTGCTACTTCATTCATTGACCCGATATTTGAGGCTTCAGTAAGCAGTAAATGGCACTAGTGACCTGGTCAGCCTTATTGGTTTTCTCCAGTATGATGACCTCATTGTCAAGTTTATTCCGAGATAGTAAGATTGTTGTACTTTACATAGAATACCTATCATCAATGTCGGCTAGTATCATAATGTATCGGGTAATTGATATAATTTACTAAAAGTAGATGATTCCATGATCATATTTGCCTCTAGATAGGTGAAAGATTTTCTATACATACCTGTACAAGGTGTACAATTTCACCCCGGACTAGTTGTAACGATTTACTATATAGAGGATCTTTTAAGGGAAGCAATGCTATAAGGAATTTATTTTACAAACCCAGGAATTTCGAATGTATTAAAGGTAAAATTCCATTTGGTTTCGGTTAGATGTTTTTCCTGTATCTGACGTCATTCAGAATAACTGTCAATCCCCATAGCTTTTCTGATGCGTCGTCCTGGTGGATGTGTTTGGTCAACTTGGTGTATAGATTCGGCCACTAATTCAACTATAAAATGTTGTCTGAAAACCTGTGAGTATTACCGATGATGCTGTTGCTGATTCTGTTACATTGCTGACTTGCATGATAATTACCGGTACCGTAGCGGTCGAGGTAGTTTGGGAACGATGTAATACTTGCGAAATTGCCTTGATGTTGATTACAACTGTTTATGTGACTATAAAATAAATGATATGATTCATCATGATATCTAGAAATCTGCATTATTTGAGCTGGGGCAATGTTCGTTTCACCCTGGCCCTGCAGGTAGGGCATTATAATTGTACATGCTGCCCCTATTGCATGATCGTAGAAGGCGACATAATTTAGGATATTTTCTTTTCTCATCCTAACTTTTCCCTTGACACCACCTCACTTTTGGCCTTCTGTTGAGCGCTTGCTCCTTTAAGGTAAGCTCTGGGTTGTCCCCTGTCAGTATAATGTGACCGAGTGGGGTGTGTTGATCGGTGTCTTCGCTGGTATGCTTCAGTGATATAGCACTAGAAAAAGGGGCAAGGGTTCCACTATTCGACGCAAAACACGAATAGGCCTATACTGCACTCTCCCAAAACCGCTACACAATGCATACATGGGAGGCCGTCCTTACATGACACACCATGTCTATAAAAGTGGCAATTTCTGCTCCTTCTTAACGCTCAGCATTAATGGAGTGGGACATTTGGTTCGCCCGTTGTCAGTATAGTGTTGCTTGGTGTCTTCAGCAGCATGCTGCAGTGATATAGCACAAAGGGCAAGGACAAGAGCTCCACTATACAAAAAGACACAACACAAATATTCCGCAGTGTACCAAAGCACCCTTCACACACTACATACCGCATACACGGGAAATAGTCGTTACATGACCCTGGCTGTTAATAGGGCGATAATTAAACAAACAATTGGACGAAATACTTCCAGACACTATGATGTGACAGATGCTTATAATTACTTATATTCCGACGAAATTCCTACAAGTTGTTATAAACTCGAAAGGTCCGTGTATCGCCTCTGGCTGTAGCTTTATGGTATGGGTTTCATGTATGTATATGTGCCCTTCCCGCTAAATATTCTGACACGTCTGTATTTTAATATATTTATATAAAGTGGACAGTGCTGCAGAGTCACGCTGTTTCTCAGATAGTGTTTGAATCTGATCTCAAGTATTCCAGAGTGTTCATTTTATTATCATTGATTACATCAACTATATGTGCCACTTCCCATTGACATCGCATATTAATCGACGCTCTTTACTTTTAATTTTTACACAATAACTTTGCTGACATTCGGCTGCTTGTGATCGAATGTTCGTAGTTACTGTGAAATTATTGTCAAAACCTGTAATCATACAATATGATTAAGAAGGCTCATATTCTGAGCCGACCTGTTATGAAAAATTACATAATAACGATCACAAGTCTTTCACTGGGATCTCATGGATCCCCTCCACCACCACCACACCTCAACCTCACTTCGTTGATTTCTGGCAGTTCTAAAATGTACGAACCTTTCAAATTATAACTTCTTTCTGTTTGAATGTTTAAGAATACAATTCCCTTCTTTGTTTTTAAATGTTTTACAAATCTCGTCAATTCACTTTCGGAGTTTTAAGTGGTCGTCTGCTGCTTCTCGTCTGGATGAAGTGCTGATTTGACGTGCAATTTTAAAGCCAAATACCGATCAATTTAACAACATAAAACGTTGCAAATCTCTGAAAAAATATTTCTGTGAAAATAGCTAACACTGCGTAATAAGCTAAAATGGTGTCTTCAATATGAGCATGTTTACTACAGAATTCATAGTAAAAATAGTTCACATTGTTCGCATTAACAATTTCCCCATGGTATATTTATAACAGGGTTGAACACGTCAGTTATATGATACAAAATCGTAATGTCCATCTTTGGCAGTATAATATTGCGTCCAAATATATAGAAGTGAGATATATATACAAAAAGTGTAATATTTTCATTTCGTTTTGTAACCATGGGGCATAACTCTAAACAAAGTGGATGTATCACGTTTCAATAAAGATACACCACATCTACTTTGAACCCGGAATATTGCGTCCGAATTTTGTTGAAATCCATCAAAGGAGTAGTCGGTGGACCATTTTGACACAATGGGGTAAAACTCAAAAACGACAAAACAACACGATATACCGCAGCCTCCCCAAACATTCCCACAATACATACAGGGAGGTCATTCTACAAAGACTAGCGGTTAATAGAACGTTAAGCGTAAACAAATAACACAGAAAGTAAAGAGTAAAACAGAGAGGCATCGATATTTCATTTGAATGATAACGATCTTGCATCATTTATTTTTGTTTAAATTCTACGCAAATTGGTTTTCAAAATGACAGTATTTTCATAATGGCCCGTTGAATGTTATAGACGTCACATGTAATTTTCGTCTGAGGATATTTAGTTATTTAAGGAAAGCGAAGTAACATAATATGCTGTAAACGTTCTCAAAAGTTAAGAGATAAGTCTTCTTTTTGATGCAAAAATTACATTATTCTAACTTATCAACTGCAGCCGGGAAAACATTAAAAGCGAAATGACATGATTTATTGGAGAAAAGAGACAATGACGAATAGTTATATCATGATGGGTGGAAGTCGATGATCCTGTTCTGCTTGTTATGACTTGGTCCAAATTTCCTTAAAATCAAGTTACTTGCAATGAATACGATACAAATGTCTACCAGCTATATATATTATTATATTTAAAAGCAAATGGAGGCAAAACAATTGTACATGTTTTCGTCATTACCTGGTCGATTAAAACTGCTACGATTCTGATCAGCTCTTATCTTCTATCTAAATTACCGCTCTCTGTCTGAGTTATTCCATGGAACCTCTACAGCAGACTAGGAACAGTTGTGACACGTAGATAATGTATTTTGCTGAATACATGTAATTTTCCTAGCGTTTTGGTTAGTTATCACTATACAAAATCGACAAGCTACTTGATGAAACGAAATTACCATAGTATCACACGTGATCACAATACAAATCTGTGTAGGTTTATTACGTAATCATGGGGTACGCTGACCTTAACAGACTATAGATAGTTTTTTTTCAATGAAATAAAACGGAAAGGTATTTTCTGTATTGTGATATAACTTATGTATGATATCTTATACATACAATCACTACATCTTGTTTCAATGATAGATAACTTCGTCGTGTTCGTATCCAATACATCGACATGATTTATAGGTTGCCGTGAATATTTTTCTTTAGACATGCGCACTCTTAAGTTGATCTGTTTACCAGTAGCATGAAGATGAATAACGTTTTACGCTCGATGATAATCCCCTTAACATCTTGTTCGATCCATAGGCTTAAACTGTCATAAATAAAGTTAGGGTTTAACATAAACAACTTTTAATTTCATACACGTGGCTTAAAACAAGAGTTTTTCATTAGTTCTGAATCCTATTGATAAGGAGAGTTTTCTCTTGCAAAACTAATAGGATCTACCCTACAACTTGTAGCTCAAGCAACCATTTAAAATATGTACTTTACACGTTTGAATTAATACTAGGACACAGGCAAAGCTGTGTTATGCTTTTATGTCGTATAATCGGGATAATGCAACAAGTAAAAGATTCCACCTACATCAAAAGGTGTAAATAATCTGCTTAATGTTCGCGTCGCTAGACTGACAGATAAAGTAAGTGATAAGAACATTGTTTTATTGAGAGTTCAATCAATACAAACATTGCCACTGATATGTCGCTGTCCTTATCATTGAGTCATTTGATTGGATAAGAAACTTTATATTTGTGGTGAATGATAGTTTCATATATATTGGTGGGGGACACAATATTACATTTAGGACCGATATAATAACAAACCTCAAATATTTGCAATTTTTAATACATTCACAAGTGCATGTACAAATTTAATACCGATATAATAACAAACCTCAAAGATTTGCAATTTTTAATACATTCACAAGTGCATGTACAAATTTAGGACCGATATAATAACAAACCTCAAAGATTTGCAATTTTTAATACATTCACAAGTGCATGTACAAATTTAGGACCGATATAATAACAAACCTCAAAGATTTGCAATTGTTAATACATTCACAAGTGCATGTTAACACATTGTTAAAGAGTTGAAAGACTTGTGTGTGCGTTGTCAGTATAAATTGACAGACTCCCGGGGCCCCGAGCGGCGTGTCCAAAAGGGGTTAAATAGGTTAAAACTTAAATTTGTTCTACCTAAATTATAAAAATGGTAGAATCAAATACTCTTCTTAGATGGGAAGGTCTTTAAGGTCCTAAAAAATTGTGAATTATATGATCTTAAAGTCCCCCCTCCCCCGGGGCGGTTGAACCTTGGTGAAAACATTTTTTTCTGACACTCAGGGGTCTGAATATACTGCAGACTCCCACAACACACACCCGCTCTTTATACACACAACACAACGCAAACATGACATAACCTTAGCTGCTAAAAGGACATTAATGTTATCAAACAAACTGAGGGACGGGACCAAAAGGGGCTAAATATATTTTACATTCTGTAACGGCTTAAACTTCAAAACACTTAAACAAATAGCATGATCCAATTTCCTTCGCATATGAAAAACTAAAACAAGAAAAACCCTGGGGAGTTGGTAAACGTTATTTAGTCCTCAAGCGATGTCATTGGATAGCAATTACTGTAAACCATGCGATTTACTTTCGCGACCACAGTAAATTCACGAATGTTTTTATCTGCGAATACATATAAACCTCGTTTATATTGATACATATTTACATTTTAATTTTCAAATTCTTCTCGAACCAGTTTTGAAATAGAAATCACGAAATTTCGTATCCTCGAAGGAAAGATGGTTTACAATTTCATGATGGTCCGTCCTAATATTATATATTACAAAGGAAAACCAACACCCTATACCAGCACTCATGTGACCTTCAAGGCCTCTTGGGCCTCTTGTTTATCGATGAAATATTAAGAAGTTATATGATTATATATGCCCTTTAGGTTAAGTCACAAAATGCATTATTTATTTGTCTTGTTTTATTTCAAATTCACGACAATAACAAGCTATACGGTACCATTATAAGTTGTAAAACTTCTACACACCAAATCGAACAAGGATCCTTCTAGCAACATATATCTAGATGATATACATGCGCAAAGGCAGAGCACCTACCGTAATGAAACATAACGAGACCATGGTATACGGACAACTGGTGGATCAGTGTTGTTTCAACGTTAATTGGTCATGTCTGTTCGCCCGTCGTCCGTCAACACTTTGTTTAAATCACTACTACTCATATAGTTTTAAATGTATTGTAACAATCCTTGTGGGAAAGGCAATTCTAGTGAGATGGTTTTTTGTTTTATTAATGGTTGCTTTCAGACAGTCAATATTAATAAAATACTGTTACTTCTACTGTAGGGCCTCTATGAGAGACAGTGATTTTAATCTAAGAATTCTAGGTAACCAATGTTAGTGATGCAATGATCGTATTTTAAAGAAAAGCCAAATATAATGATTTACAAATGCTTAGGGTCCAACGCATTTTATATTGGTACCCTTCCAAACGCGCTTCGCATAATTGGAGGTAGGAATGCATTATATAATGTCGTCATTTCCATTTACGCAAATAAAACCAGACAAAATCGCCGAACATATAAATGTTTCAGCATTGTGGTAATGGGCTGTTTTGACACAAAAGCCGACACAGCTCGGTATTGTGCGACGAGGTTCTCTTATGTTCCGTCTCTGTTAAGATCTTTGACAGAATAGAGATTACACCAACACAAACGTATCCCGCTGTACATCTAATTCCCTGAGAGAGCAGTCCTTCAATTTAGTCAAGATAAAAAAGAAAGTCGTTGTATTTCTTGAGCAGAGGTTTTAATGACTTTAATGTGTAACTGTCCGATATCGCAAAGCCTTTTGAGACTTGAATCAGTGTTTACGATATTGGACGGCTAAACTTAAAAAGGCAAACGAGACATTTATTGTTTTCATCCATAGTATACCACGGAATTCAATAGAACTCCTTGCCAAATAGCTCCGTAAGGTCTCTTACGTTACCAAAATACGAAAGTGTTTCAGAGGCGAGATGAAATAGATGCCGCTTGTAGCCACTGTTCGATCGTGAGGATTTAAACATTTTTTTTCCTTTTTCCCTAATCTCCCCATGTTTATATACATAATTCATGGAAATTGGATGAAAGTAAATTTGCTGTACCTCATTACTGTGTGTATATTTACGAATACTTCGTGCTGACTACCCTTTCTATCAGTAACAATTTCAAATCTTTAATCATGGTTTCAATTCACTAAACCTTGTTTAAAATCTCTAAAGAACACTGTAGTCCAGTAAAAATAGAGACATAACCTCCAAGTAATTGCAACAGGATTTGTTTTCTGCTTTTTGGGTTGGAGGATCTTAGTATTTTAAAATGAAAAAAGTCGCCAAAAATAGCATGGTCGGAAAGTCGTTTTTTTCAGTACTCCAAAAAATAAAAGATATATATACTGTATATGTAAAGAAATTATACTTTTGACCACTTTTAAAGTCCACTATTTACAATATTTTGCAATACTTGTAGTATTAAATCGGTTGTATAGTAAGACAAACTTTAAATTAAAACAAATAAGATGAAATTATACAACAGTTTCAGTCAATTTTAGAAATAATGAAGAATGGAAACAGCTCAAAACCTTTTGAATTTAGCAAGCATTACCATATTTTGCTCTTTTTTGATGCACACATTTATAAAATCTGACCCTGAAAAAATATCGGTTTATGTGTTATGTCTTCAATTTTTTATTTGACATTAATGCATTACTGATAATACATTAGCCAGAAAAAAAAATAGTCATCAACCTGTCAAGTTGACTGATTATCGTGCCAATTTGAAGTGTTTTTATATGTAGATATTGGACAAAACACCCATTTCGGTATTTTATATTTTGGAAAATGCTTTCAAATATCTTAAAATCTTTTTTGTGTATTATGTTCTTGTTATTGTGATAATTTGTTGTAAAAATATAGAAATATGCACATATTATTAAAAGGTAGGTTTCGCCCAACCAAATAGATATTTTTTGAAAATCCGAAAAACAAAAACAAAAGTTAAAAGAAAATATTATATATACCTCAATTTCGATGGATTGTGTTGTCGAAGTTTTGCGCATGCGCACAATCTGATTGAAATACAGATCCTTATTATCACTACTTTAGAACTGACAGGATCTGTATTTTAATCAGATTGGCATGCGCAACAAGGAGGAGGAAATTAGAATGGAATCGGTAGCACCCTAGGACATCTCTAGGGAATGAATTCAGAGATGGTATGTAGTAATAGAAGAAACAGAAGCTACATCTAAAGCGGATTCTGTTGGGACTTGTTTTGCACGTTGTGAAAATTTCAACAAATATGCTAACGCACATACAGCGGCAGACTAGCTACATATATGTTTGATGAACTAAGCTAGCGAGCTTATGTAAGTAACTAGAAGTATTAGAGATCTTATGTATATACAATCCATCGCACTTCGATTTTTTTTTCTTTTTGCTAAACATACTGTGGCAAGACTGTAACTTCCATCTCACATTTTGTTTCCGTTCTGTTAATGCGGCCTGAAGAAAATTGCATGGATTGTAACCAAATTTGGCCAGAAACTTTCTATGGGGAAGGGAAACATAATTAACATAAATTTGGCTCTGATCCCCTGGAGCCAAATGAGTGGGGCCCAATAGTGAAATCAAAGGTAAATATTTAAATTCCTTCAGAAAGAAACCTATGAATCAATATTTAGTGCATTACTTGGCATTACAAACCAGGTGAGCGATACTGGGGCTCTTGTTAGAGGTGTATTTTCCTGGTCAAGCTAGGCAACTGACCACCCATAATGTTCGCTGTATGCATCGAAAATGATCTGAAGATTATATCTATGTATAGGATAAATTTCTTTATATTACGTTGGGCGAAACCTACCTTTAATATTAAAAATTTCATAAATATGCATGACCATAGCTGTTAAAAGGATGTTAATTAATCAAATAAATATGCAATACAAAAATATATTTGAATAAAATTTTTCGAATATGCTTTATTTGCTGTCATAAAATGTTGCTAGTAAATCAATCAGAACTGTGATGATTTTTAGCCACAAGATTGAAATTAAACTTTTTTTTTATTTTATTCCATTATCTTATTGAAAATAATGTAATCCCAATCCAGTTCCATTATGAATAAAAAATAAAAAAAATACCTTACCTATTCAAATATTTGATCAAAAAGACACTTCAATCTCACTTTATAAAAAAAACCTCCATTATGGTAGTAACATCTGCCAATGGATTTTGCAATCTGATCAGTCACTAAATAGATATTTACATATTTGGTATATCAACTTATATGGACATCGAACAACCGTGTTATCTCAGGCGGTGAAAATAAAATGTTTTACTTTAAAAAGATCCACGAAAATGATTATCAATAGTATTGTTGATAATTACACATTCTTATCTTAACAATTAAATAAAATAAAATTTGGCCGTTGCATAATTTACATTGTTTGAGATCACTCTTGATTTATTTTACACACACCCCAAACACTAAAAGATGATGCGTAGCAATTTGTCTCTACTAAAGAAAAAATAATTGTACTAATAGATGATATATTTATTTTAGGGACGAAAAATATATATGCCAACAGCTTTGCATGGGCTGAATATGCCACGTACATTGTCAGCATGCGATTGACCAATGCGTCAATCTTTTCTTTTGAGGGATGAAAACGTGTAAGTATTGAAATACGTAAATAAAATTGATAAAATTTCATCATGTTTCTTAAAAATTGTCACGTTGCAAAGAAGAAATTGATCATCAAAATCTATTTTAGAAACACTAATCTCGATGTTTCTTGAAACCGAAGCTTATTATACAGAACCGCTAAGGAGAACGCAAATTATCTGGATTTGAAGTTCAAATTCTGCTTGATGACGCGAAATCTGACGCTAATTATGTTCACTCTCATACGCTATATGGTTTTGATATCAGAAAATGATTTGGCATACACGATGAAGTTTCACGGTATTTATTCTTTTCAATTCCATCTTAACAAGCACATAACGTCTCCTTGTTTCCATTTCGTATTGGTTTTCAGATTTTTACAGCCCAAAAGCTGATGATTTTTGAATAATACATTTACATTGTTGAAACGTGATCCATGTATGTTTAACAAACAACTTAGCTTGTAAAATATCCTTTGTATCAATATCTGTCATTAGGAGAACTACCGGTATTTTAATACCGTTTTATGATCACAATACTCGTCTGACACAAGCTATCCAAACATGCTGTCGTAAATTTTGTTCGAACGAAATGCTGATATATAAGCATGCATAGTAAAGGAAATGTAAATGTCACAGAGTAATAATGTTTAACGACACTGAAATAAATGAAATCTGATAGAAAATATCAACTAAACTAAATCAAAATTAGTTGGCTTTTATGTGGTTTATACATAACCTACTATTAAACGTTGCTGACAAATGGTTTTTCTCTATCAAAAACAGGAGTAGACGATTTAGTATCTTTCTTTAGTCACAACAGTTACAATTTTACACCATTACCGCCATGTAAAAGTTTGAGCTTCCAATTTTACTTCAAGATAAAACTATCAAAAAAATTAATTGCATTCCAAAAAAAACGTGGCACTATGTTCTATATGTAATGCAGTACTGATTGCGTATGCACCGAAAGCAATTTTTTTTTATTAGACTTATACATACACGATTAAACACCAATTATTGTTAAAATGATGAGTATCATTTATGGTCTGTCGGCGGTGGAGCATCTTTACTAGTCAAAGTCATCAACGGACGGCCTTCCGTGTATGTGGTGTCTTACGTTTGAAGCCAGGTGCGTGTTTTCAGTTACTGCTATGTTAGTGTTTGGTCATGTAGAATGAAAATCTTTGTCATTTGTATAATGCGATATCATTGGAGCATGATTTGTACCTGCTGCCCCTATTGCATGATCGTAAAAGACGACTAAATTTAGGATCTTATCTTTTCTATTCTTCCTAACTGACTTTATCCTTCCTAATGCCTCCCTTGGCACCGCCTCACTTTTGGCCTTGAGTTGAGCGTTCGCCCCTGTGAGGAAGGCTATGGGTTCTGTCCCCTGGCCGAGACACACCAAAGTCTATAAAAGTGGTAGTTTCTGCTCCTGCTTAGCGCTCAGCATACAGGGAGTGGGACGACTGGTTCGCCCGTTGTCAGTATAATGTGACCGGGTGGGGTGTGTTGCTTGGTGTCTTCGGCGGCATGCTTCAGTAGTTCCACTATACAAGAAGACACAACATGAATATACCGCAGTCTCCCAAAACACGCACCTCGCACAACATACACGCAACACACCGCATACATGGGAGGCCGTCCTTACATGACCATAGCTGTTAATAGGACGTTAATTAAATCAAACAAACATGTAGAATGAAAATCTTTGTCATTTGTATAATGCGATATCATTGGAGCATGCCGCCGAACACCGCCAAGAAACACACTCCACCCGTTCACATTACGTTGAACCAGTCGTCAAACTCCAGTAATATTGAGTGCTAAACGAGAGCAGATACTGCAACTTTTATAGACCATGATGTGTGTCTCTGCCAGGGGACAAAACCAAGAGCCTTACTCACAGGGACGAGCGCTCAACCGAAGGCAAAAACCAGGAGAGGCGAGTCGGTGTCAAGAGAGACGTTAGAAATAAGAGACAAGATATGATTCTAAATATAGTCTCTTTTTACGATCATGTAATAGGGGCAGCAGGTATGATTCTACCTACCGGGACAAGTTAGCTTCTATCACGCCTGATGATTCTACCTACCGGGACAAGTTAGCCTCTATCACGCCTGATGATTCTACCTACAGGGACAAGTTAGCCTCTATCACGCCTGATGATTCTACCTACAGGGACAAGTTAGCCTCTATCACGCCTGATGATTCTACCTACAGGGACAAGTTAGCCTCTATCACGCCTGATGATTCTACCTACAGGGACAAGTTAGCCTCTATCACGCCTGATGATTCTACCTAAAGGGACAAGTTAGCCTCTATCACGCCTGATGATTCTACCTACAGGGACAAGTTAGCCTCTATCACACCTGATGATTCTTCCTACAGGGACAAGTTAGCCTCTATCACGCCTGATGATTCTATCAACAGGGACAAATTAGCCTCTATCACACCTGATGATTCTACCTACAGGGACAAGTTAGCCTCTATCACGCCTGATGATTCTACATACAGGGACAAGTTAGGTTCTATCACGCCTGATGATTCTACCTAAAGGGACAAGTTAGCCTCTATCACGCCTGATGATTCTACCTACAGGGACAAGTTAGCCTCTATCACACCTGATGATTCTTCCTACAGGGACAAGTTAGCCTCTATCACGCCTGATGATTCTACATACAGGGACAAGTTAAGTCTCTATCACGCCTGATGATTCTACCAACAGGGACAAGTTAAGTCTCTATCACGCCTGATGATTCTACCTACAGGGGCATTCTACCTACAGGGACAAGTTAGCCTCTATCACGCCTGATGATTCTACCTACAGGGACAAGTTAGCCTCTATCAGGCGTGATATTAAGTGTTTTACCAACTACTACTTGATTATCAAGACTTTAGCCTTAATCTAATTAAAATACAATGCGGTTTTTGCAAAACCGTGATAGAGACTGTTAAACGCGATACTTTTTCTTAGATTTTAAAATATTCTTCAGTTAAGCATATCTGTATCCTTTATACAATATTCTATAAAAGCCTGGCTCCAATTTTTTTTATATCAGCCGTAGTATTTCACTTAGCGATTAAATTTCAACAATTTATAGATAATATTTATAGTTTTAAAGTACAAATGTTGATTTGTTCGGATATTTTAGGACGCTTTTCTAATACCCCAATTGACGTAGTTGTTCATAGGGTAACTACAATGCAATCTGATTAAAATACAGATCCTTATTATCACTACGTTGGATAAGAGGATCTGAGAACATCCCATTAGGGGTCGCGTCAAGATGACCTTTTGAAATGGCCAATCAAATTGGCACTGCCAGAATCTTGACTGGGGACAAAATAGTTTGAAAAAAGCTGTTCAAATTATTTTCGTGTATGTAGCCATCTCGCCCGAAGTGCACAACAAAGCTAATTGTACATGTATACTGGGACGAGAAGACATTTTCAACGCCCTATATTGTAAGGTGTAGAAACTGCATTTGCTCTGAAGTACACGTGGTATAAAGGTCATGTGGACGTGACCCCTTATGGGATATTGTCAGATCCTCTATTGAACGGAGTGATTATAAGGATGTGTGTTTTAATCAGATTGACTACAATGATACTTATAACAAAGATTGCAAGGATATTAAAAAGGCCCTGCTGGGAGAGCGTATGAAATCCTTGTGCCCTATTGCATGATTGTAAAAGGCAATTAAATTCCTAATCTTATCTTTTCTAAGTACTTCAAATTGATTTGTTTTTTTGACGGCTTCTTTGACCCTGTCTCACTTTTGACTTCGATTTGAGCACATTTTCTTTTAAGGAAGATTTTAGGTTCTGTCTCCTGGCGCAGACACACTGTAGCCTATAAACGAATGCCGCATCCTATCGTTTCAAAACCACACGTACCTTAAACACGCACAACTCGCGACATACATAGGAAACTGAATAGGACTAATAGGACGGTAATATAACCTTCATAGTCTTCACTATCTGTGGAGTAAATAGATAATTATGGAAACGATTTAAGTTTGTAATATAATTCATCTGCTTTATATATCGGTCATTCAACTGGTGTCTTACGTCATATACGCCCATACCTTTTAGGGGTTCTTGTTCCATTCTGTCATGTAACGCTGCGTTCCATTGAAGTTCCATTCAAATGAAGTCAGGGCATTTTTATCTTATATATATATTTATAATTGTGTCAAAGCAGAGAAGTATTTAACAGAAAACTGGTGAGTTTTCTTAGCGAAATTGTCTGAATAAAATCAATTTCAAGTTGTACTCGATTATTCAATGTCTGTGTGGCTGTCAAAATAAGAGTAGATGGTAATCATTTCTTTGGAAGATATCTAGCATTGGTAGTCGTGCTTTCTTGTCTCGACAAACATCGATCTACAAACAGAACAATACAGACGGACCCTTGTATAAAAGTGTGGTTATCAAATACTTGAGTATCCATTCTTGTTAAATCGAAGTATTCTATATGACTCGCTTGTGTTAACCATGGCAAATTTTAAAATATGAATTTAAAACTCCATTTCATTCTTTCAGTTAAAGGGACAATTCACTCATGCTAATTCTTTTACATAACCAAGAAGCAAAATATGGCATTAATGTATTGTTCTATATTTCTTATGAAACATATAACATAAAATATTGAACATTGATATAAAACATTGTTTAGTATTTTAATTGATACCGTTGTAATTACAAATCGTTGATCAATACGATTAAGCAGGTACAAAAAGTACGATGTACCCAAACCAGAGCCAAAGTCACGCACGTCAAACAAATGAACTACATAACCACTGAGGAGGTGATCAAATGATTTTTAGGCAAGACAATTCACCTAATAAGGTCAACACACTACTGTCAGAGCGATTTGAGCAGTTTTAAACAAAATTTGCATTACTCTACAAGCAAGGACAGGGTTCGGCAAACAAGATGTTCGACCACAATGTGTAATGGCGGACAGCGAGCGAGTTTGAACATTTCACACGCGTTTTACCACCATGGACTTTTCTGGCATATCTTAGTAAAACCGATTTATCTAATTTCCATTAGAACTGGGTTTTTCCGATATATGTACAAATTTTAATGTTCTCTGAGACTGAATTGTCCCTTTAAGGTATACCGTAATCTATTTACCTTTACAGAAAGAGTAACTTTTACCTATTTAGTCGCAAATGAAAAATGATGAGCTAATCAGTATTTATGAATAAAGGTTTATTTTCAAAAGCAACTTTCCATGTATTTGTTATGTTCAGTTCAGTGAATATTCAGTTCAGCCGTAAATTTAGTTAATTTAAGAAAGGTTTCCTTGCAGAAACGATTGACCAAGTTAAAATAGGTAACTACATCATGAACAACTTCAAAATATTGTAACATGATTAGATTTTGATATTAACAATATTGTGTTCAATCTTTTAGAACGTCAAATGCTGAAAACAATGTTACCCTTGAATATCGCATGACTACAGCAGTTGCAGGAACAACTAATTTCCGTAGTTTTCACATATCTCATTAAAATATTCAATTTCTAGAAGACATTACAGGAACTATACAATAGAAAATCCCTCGCGTAAGACATTAGGTTATCATTCATCGCTATTGTCCGTGTTCTGAATGAGTTTATGAAGCAGATGCTAGCATTTCCGCCCTTAACACTGGAGCAGCGTGTTTCCAATTAGCTCCGATTGATTGTGATGCTAATGTCTTCCTAATCCACATCATCACTTGTTAGTTGACGTATTCATTACGCCTACATTACATTTAACGAGTAGAACAACACATAGAAAATCCGTGCATATTATGATAAGAAATGTCTTTCATGTGTAGTACCATAATCTCTCCTAGAAACCCCATAGAAACTCCTTAGATATTATCCTGTCGCTTATAGAGCATTTATTGGAAGTTCGATTGGTTCTTGTATTATTCCCCAAGTTATACATTGGTATTACCGTGGTTTAGCAAAATACCATGTTAAGGAAAACTAATAGCAATCGTACCAAACCCAATTATCAGTGTTTTAATTTTTCCTTTTCCTCGTACTACAAAAGTTGATATTTTAATTTGGTAAGTTTGGAAATGGAATATAATTGCCGACGAAAACAACACAAAATGAATACTTGCCGACAAATAGGAGCCAAAATACAATGCCCGCGACAAATGTTTTAATGGTAAAACATTAAAAAATACAATAAGCTGTGCGTTGAAATGGCTCCAAAATATATATAGTCTACTTCAATACTACAAAATTAATATAGTTAATCGTAAATGCATTCCGACCTTCATAATGCTGTGCTGTCGGCACTGATCCCTACTCTACTGTGTAGATATATATTGTGTCATTGGAATGCAAATGACTGTTAAATAGTACATATAACGCTAATGACATATGAATAAAGGCATTTGTCAAAGTCGTTCCTAACATGCATTGTTGTGGATTCTAAAACTGAATAGAAAACTGTTTTGTGATACAATTTTTCAATCGTTGTACTTTGAGTTTTATTGAAAAATAATACATAAGTGAAAATTAAAAAAAATAACAATTTGGAACAAAAACTGAGGTATAATTATATATATAATTACCTGATTAGTTAACAAAATATTAAAATGCCATGAAGAACACATCGTCTGATTTATTTAAAAACACTGGGAATAGGCCACAACAATTTGGCAAACATTTTACCGACGCTTATTTGAATACTGTTTTAATATGTTTTCCCTTGGCATATACTATACGAAACAAAAATGTGCAATTCATCATTTTGTGTCCTGTTTAACTAATTACTTCATGAACTCGGAAACATTTTTGTGTTAAGATTTAAAGTAACCAGCGACAAGTTTGTGTACCCTGGATGGAATGGCTTGGACCTGTATTTCTACACTAACGGGATAATACTGCGTAGTACACAGTCTCACGAAGACACTCTGGTTAACTTGTACATTATTCAATGTTGATATAGAACTGAAACCATTCTAAGATACTGAAAGGAAGTATTTGTCAATATACCGGTATCGTAATACCGATGTGCACTATATAAACTATTTATTTTACATCGATTACGAAACAAGTTATGCAACTTATGTAAATCACTCTCGATGGCCCGGATGTAAGCGCGCGAGGGATCTTAGTGTGGGAGAAAACCGGAGTGCCCGGAGAAACCCCACGTGATCGGGCAGGTGACCCCTAACCTTTTCACGTCCGTGCCGGGGATCGAACCCCGGCCGGCTAGGTGAAAGGCGAGTGGCTTAACCACTGCACCACCTGATCACGATGTGCACCGTTGTAAATATTTTCTAAAAGTTATCTCAAGCCAAACCAATAGATTAGAAGTGTGCTCCAATTATAGATCACATTATTTAATGAAGATGTTATTCTATGGTAGATGCCAAATCGTTGTATACACCTTGCGATCAAAGAATTCGAGACAATTGTCGGCAAATTCAAGATGTTGTCCCTATTGACCAACAATTACAACACGCAAAGGATTGGTCACACACGACATCAACATCTGTATTAATTCAATTACAATGTCTAGTCGACACTTAATATAAGATTGATTTCAATTACTCAGTGTTAGTAGTTACTTTCCGGGTCAGTTAAAACGTCATATGACTACCTAATGGTGAGTGGCAGCAGCGTTAGTGACATACCTTTACATAGAAGATGAAACTGAACTGAGGTGTTGAATATACATCAGGGTACATTTCCGTTTAATAAATAAATATATGTTCAATTTAACACAAGTTAAATTGGGAATTTGTACATTCGTTGGAAATCAACATATGTATTTGACATCCACGAATGGAATCCTGAATGCATGAGCTGCATTTAATTGTAATAATGAATGAAAAAGGGACAACAAACTAACGCCAAAAGAATCAAAGAAAAAATACTTAAAAAGCAATATGCGAAAGGAGTAAACTGCTTTAATTATTACCAAATGTGAGAGACATCTTTAATTACTATTCATGTTATCATATACCATTCCCAACATTTCAATATGTGATAAATGACAGCCGTGACCCATCATTTTTAATTGTGGTTGTACTTCAGTCATTTAGAGTTAGTGTCTAACTATCATATGCATCTTACTAACGAATTAGTTAGATGCTTTCAAAATATAGGAATAATTTACCAAAACATTTGTAAAAAATATATTGATGAATGATATGTACAGAACTGAGATATCAATATACAGTATGACAATAAATCCATTGAAGTGGAAATGACCTAATTACCATTTCCCAAGTTAAGATCATCAAGGAATAGTCATTTACGAATTGCGAAAAAAGTTGTTTTATAACATTTCAATTCACCTGCACGAACAACAATAATGATAAAATTTAATTTAATTTTTCAAGCAAATGAAAGTAATTTAGATTTTAGATTAGTTCTTTAAAATAAACATATATAGTATATATCACTTCTTACCTTGGCTCAGTTGGAAATACAATCCTAAAGTGACTAGAATTACAGAAAGGCTTTTGGTATTGTTCCCTAAACACCGACTCATCCTTAGCTAGATCCCGAGACATCTCTCTCTTCCACAGAGAGAGCGAAAATGACACCGTCCTTTTGGAGACATGACCAAACACTAACGGCAAACGGTGGCACGCTTGTGGATCCGATGATAATAATGCTATAGACCTGTTTGGCAGTCATCAGAAGGCAGGTGGAGATTGGTCTCACAAATCATTGTGGCAGCAGCAATGAAGTGATAGCTCCACAGAGAAGCTATATGGTATCAAATGTATCAGGTTAGGAATAGCAATGAATGATTTCGTAACGGAATCAAAGATTTATCAATGTTTGTATATAGGGAATGTCCTATGTAGCTGACATGTTATGTTGACGAACGATGGAGATATTTATTTTCACATTGAATTACCAAAATATAAGGGTTGAGTAAAAAATGTAATAAATATTCGTTATAGCATCATTAAGCAGCTATACAAACAAATTATTGTTTTCGTATTCCCCATTATTGTTTAACCTTATTCCTTACTTAATTCACGTTGTCGTTAAGATTATAAATAACTGTTTATATCAGTTTTATTTGATACAGCTAAAAATAATTGTGGGTATTTGTTTGTTTGTTTGATTGATTAATTAACGTCCTATTAACAGCTATGGTCACGTAAGGCACCTCCCCTGTATGCGGTGGGTAGCGTGTGTGTAGTGCGAGGTGCGTGTTTTGGGAGACTGTGGCATGTTCGCGTTGTGTCTTCTTGGAACTGTTGCCCTTTTTATAGTGCTACATCACTGATGCATGCTGCCGAAGACACCAAGCAAGACATCCTTCCGGTCACATTATACTGTATGCTGAGTGTTCCTTCCGGTCACATTATACTGTATGCTGAGTGTTAAGCAGGAACAGAAACTGCCAGTTTTATAGACATTGGTGTGAACAATGTTAAACACTATGAAAAACCCACTTTGTTCCCTTGCCGATACACACCAGGCTATCGCAATGGTAATTTTGCTTCTGCTTAGCGCTCAACAAATTACGGAGGTTGGCGATTAGTTTGCAGATTGTCAGTATATATAACAGGGAAAGTTCATTGCACGGAAGTAAAGTTCAGGGATACCACAGTATCCCAAACACACATGAACTAAACCCATAAAAATATCGTAAACAGGGAATGTCAGTCTTACATAATCCTAATGTCTTTAATAAGCAATATAAGTATGAAGAATAGTACATCTTCTCGATGAAGCCATGCATATGCTGTTGATAAAAAACGAGATAAAATATTTTCGGAAATTACCTTTAGAGTTCCACGTTTGCAACTTATGAAATCAATATTTTTATGTAATTTAATATTATGACTTGAAACGAATAGTATAAATGTGATCATTAAATAGGTTTGAATATTTGTGGTAAATGTGCGCAAGTAAGAAAGAAATCTGAGCGAAAATGTGCACAGCGACATTTTTCTTAACACGAATCGATTCATTGGAAAGTTTGTAATATTGTTTTCATACTGAATCTAAAAAGGGAATATTTGTAAATAATGGACTATATTTACATTGCATTGCCTATGCTGAATACTCGGCTTAACACGGGTTTTATATCTTACAAAATTCCTATAGTATCAGGGATAAGAAATACGTTTTCCTCTAGAATGGTAATAAAAAACACGAATACAATATCGTTAAAAACTACTCTTTTATGCACATATTCCTTCAAATTAATTTTACATTTGGTAGCAGCATGTTGTTGTGTATCAAACGTCTGTCAAACAGAACGAGCTCTTTGTACTTCATATCGGCTCCATTATATCAATACCCTGACGCAACTAGCAGACCAACTTATTGGTCCAACTTGGTATTTATTTACATGTATGCAATACGTTAATTTCTCACATAGATAGCCATGTAAGATAGAGTTGTCCCATGAAAGACAGCTATGTAAGATAAATCTATCTTACATAGCTGTGACGTCACAATTGAAAAAACAATGAGATGACGTCATGTCAGCCAAAGTTGACGTCATTTTTCTTCTATTTCGATTAATTTGTCGGATTTATTTACCATTTCATTTGTTTAATTTGCATTTCAAAACCATTTTACCTAAGATTTCTTGTTTATATTTTCAATATAAACCAAACTTTGATGAGCTCTTTCGAATGGCGTTCTTATTTTTAAAATCGATCGATTATTTAAGAAGTTAAGATTTTGTCACAAAATAGCTGCCTCACCTTTCGTGCAAGTAATTCGACAAGCAATGTGAGAAAATAACTCTTTCATATGTAAATTATGTAGGATAGAACTATTCCACCCTCGGGTACAGAATTTTGGGTCAGAAACCTCGGCAAGCCTCGGTTCTGACCCAAAATTCTGTACCCTCGGGTGGAATAGTTCTATCCTACATATGTACATATGAAAGAGTCATATACTATTATTATTATAATGTGTAAATAAGAGCAGCAAACATAAGAAATGTATACATAAAATGATATAAATGCGAAATTGAAGTCACAGCCGTTAATAAAAAATACCTGGCACGCGAAATTATATGTGTGGCCAAAAGAAGAAAATGGAAATAGAGGATTTACGAATAAAATGCCTTCTGTCATGCAATCTGATTAAAATACAGATCCTTTTAACAACTCCGTTCACTAGAGGATCTGACAACATCCCATAAAGGGTCATGTTCGGATGACCTTTTACCACGTGTACGTCAGATCAAATACATTTTCTACACATAGCTAAGTCAATTGATAACGCCATTTCGTCCCAGTATACATATACATTTAGCTTTGATGTGTACTTTGGGCGAGAAAACTACGGACACAAAAATGATTCGGACAGCTTTTTCAAACTATTTCGTTCCCAGTCAAGATTCTGGCAATGACAATTTGATTGGCCTTTTCAAAAGGTCATCTTGACTTGACCCCAAATGGAATGTTCTCAGATCCTCTTATCAAACGTAGTGATAATGAGGATCTGTATTTTAATCAGATTACCTGTCATATTTTTTGTTTTATTTCTCCTATGACATAGTTAAAATCTGATAAAATCCTAAACTTAATATGTGCGTAAAGCGAAAAGTCCGTTTTCGGTTTGATAAAAGTGATTGTTTAAAGTATCTTGATTATATGTACCTGCTATATAACCACAATTAGCTAAACGACTGTAAAGGATAATGAGGAAAAGTAAGAGAAACAGTTTTGTTGCATTCTGTTGCCCTGTGTATGTTTCCGAGCAACACGATGGTACTAATAATTCTATTGTATAACAGAAATACACTTGAATAGTTTTACGGTATTGGCTCAACAGGTTTGTCTGTTGTTAGTATGACCGTGTGTACACCGCTAAACCTGTCTATTTTGTTAGGCTGTTTACCTATTACAGTTTGACCCGGGAATAATGAAATTCAGGGGACCCTATGAATTTGTTCATAATAAGCGGGTTTCAATATGACCAGGTTGGCATTTATGTAGTACATCTCGCGTTACTTCCCTCCCTTCCTAGCATCAACAACGACAACAACAAAAAATAAGATCTTATTTTAATAAAGAAATTATGTAATCATTTAAACTTATTTACAAATATTTTTTTATGAAATTGATTTCATTTAACATTATATGTTGTACTCTCGATACTGCAGTCTATTCTTTGTGTTAGGCCTATCAATTGTCATTGTTGAAAGAAATCGCTTATGTGAGGCTGATGTTTCGTGCCTCAATATCGGTCACGTTTTCAATTTCTTTACAGTAGTATACAACCAAAAGCCTAATAATATGAACAGCTTTTTTCGAAATACATTGTGTGCAGTCTGTTATAGTGAGTGGGGTGACTATCAACTGAAGATTTGTTTTCAAACAATAACTTTGTTCCACAATTTGCTGACACTTTTACTCGCACTATGAGAACTTATCACGACTTGGGTAGTTTAACGTCCTATTCTTTGCATATAACAGTTACCTACCTTACGGGTATAGACATATTGGCGTTACGCTGAGAACCGCATGACGGGTATAGACATATTGGCGTTACGCTGAGAACCGCATGACGTGACAAATAATACCTACCCACAAGGACAGATAACCCTGAAATATGCAAATACAGAACAGATGATTGGATGTCATATTTCGACAAGCATCAGTGTACTGAATTTGGTTTTGTTGTATACTTTTATCTGTTTCTATTGTTAAGTATTGTTTCAAGTGTTCGGATTTCACACTGTACATCCTAGAGGATTGACGAAGGATCAAGACCACAAAGAAATTATATGACCCTGGGGTCTCACGTTTTCCCCTGAGGTTTGTTCCCCTGAGGATTGGGGTAATTTTGCTATAGTTTATCTATGGAAAACATATTTTAGCATTATTTGGTCATTTGTGTAATAGGTAATGAGTGAAATGTTGTCATAAGTACCAGTATGAGATGGTCAGTCGTATTACGATATTGTATATATTAACCAACTCCCGAAGACTGAAGGGGCGGGGCCAAAAGGTGTCAAATAGGCTAAAATTTCAGAAATCTTCTAAAATTAGGAAACTGTTTACTACATTGTAAAAACATAAGGAAACCATACACTAAAATGGTCAGCTGGCACCCGTTTCAGTGTAAACTTTCCTTAACATAAATAGTTTTAAGTGTAAACTAACACCAAAATAATTATAACTGCCACCAGTTTTGGTATAAGGTGTCCTCATTTAAGCAAGCATTTTTGGCATCACATTCCCATTGTTAGATTTCTGAGTACTTATAAAGTTGTAATTACATACACATTTTTAAAATGGTGCAATATAGATAAGGAGTTAATATGTATGCACATTACACATCTTTAAATATATGGAGCAATGAGGAAATCATTATGCTAACGCAATAAAGTGACAAATAACATTGCTTTATTAATACAAACAACGATACATGGTGTTCGTGATACAACCAAATGATATTGTAGAGTGAATAATGATTGCTTACTTAAGACATCTGGTCTCTGTAAATTGTTAGATAAGAGGTTGGTCCCATCGTCCAAAATCTATCAACTGTTGATTATTGTAAAATATTCCAAGTTTTACCCAATAACCTTGTAAAAGGCCAAGGTTATTTTAGTGAACTCTCAGAACCTCAGATTCCAGGCCTAACTGTTATTTAGGAGAAGTAAGACCAGACAGATAAGATAGTGTACCAAAATTATACTCAGTAAATCGGAAACAGAAACTTGTTTTCTTTTTGGCCATGTATAAAATGTAAATAATCGCAGATAAATATCAACATTCATTTTGACAAACAAGCACACAAAGAGAGAGGTAGCATTCATATACATATTATTCGGTCTATCTGACCTTTCAAATGTAAAAGGACAAAATTACATTTTTTGTGTTTTATATAAGTACATTTTGGGAGTGTTATGATAAAAAGCATCATAATCCATTACCTGGTATAGCCTCTAAAATTAATGAGGCCAGTACTTTGAATTGATAAAAATACAAATATAAATAAAAAATCTTTCTTTGCCACATCACAGGCATAACACAAACTTCTTTACCTCAAAAACCTTTCAATCTACTATATATTATTCAAGAATTAAATAACATATTAAATTGAATGAAAATCTCTTTTTTGTGATGTTACAATATGCTAGTCTTCGTTATTATAATGTTACAATATGCTAGTCTTCGTTATTATAATGTTACAATATGCATGAATCTTCTGTTAACAAATACTGTTTCTTGATTTTTTTAAAACGTTTATCACTTTGCTGATCATAAACATGATGTTCAAAACGACAGAAATAGTATCATTGAATAATTATCACATCAAGCAAAAGTTTTGCGTTGTGTAGGATTGATTTCTTAATTCTGTATTCTTAATGGCTATTTCAAATGTTCTTATACAAGATACAAAATATACGGTTAAGTAATACAAATATATGTTAATAAAAAGGATGTTGTGAAACATTATTTCCAATGTTCTTAAACAACCTATAATTAATAGATAAAGGCATAAATCACAATCATCAAATAAGCATTGACAGTCGAAATAAACTGAAATAAACTGGCATAAATCACAATCATCAAATAAGCATTGACAGTCGAAATAAACTGGGATAAACTGTTACATTTTTTGTGCTTATTTTTGTTTCATAATTTAGCCTCCATGCATTTTTCTTGTAATGCATCTTGTAATACACAAACATGTTATAAAAAAAACAGGATTAGGAATTTATTAAACACCGATTTAATAATAAAGAATAACAAAGGATCCTTCGCTTATCTTTAAGTGATCTACTAGGTACTCAAATAAGAATTGAATTGATTGCATTGCAGAATTAGATTAAACAATGAACTAATTCTGGAAAACAGATCATCATGAATGAAATCTATTTTTGAATTGATAGCACCAATAATATAGAATCTAAAAGGGCATTCATTTTACAAATTAGATGAAAATATTTTACATTCAGTATAGCACTTGGTGTTATATCAAATACAAGAAGCCCAGAGAGTCTTATCACTTTCCTTTAAATGAGTTATATAACTCAGTCTGATCGTTTATACATTTTAAGTCCCCATCCCACAAAGATACCAACAATTAAATTTGGTTAAATTCTGACACTTTATTATGAAGTAGTTGTCTTGATGAATAGACAGACGGATGGTGCCAGACGCCACGGTATAGCATAAGCTCACCTTGATCGTTTGGACCAGCAAGCAAGCTAAAACAATTGAAAAGACTAGGGGTCAATTCAAGGCATGTAAACAACTAACTATAAATACATGTATTTACCCAGTGCGTAATGATACATTATACAAAAAAAGTGTACATAACTAATGATCTATCAATTACAAATGTAGGTTAAGCTAGCCACATGTAATAATAATCTGTTGACTAAAGATTTCTTTAGATATAAATCAAACATTGCTGGAACTGAATGAAAGACAATATCCATAAAATATGTCAATTGTTTAAAATGAATTTTCTCTAGTTAACATCAAACTTAGATGTCATCGTAAACAAATATCTACGACAGCTTTTCAGAATTTGATTTGCTTCAGACATACTTACAGTGATAGCAATGGACACCAAAGTTTGGCCGGTGATTTGTGTTAATCCAGCACACAAATGACCCATCTTTCTGAAATGTTTGATTTTCAGAAATTCATCATCTGAAATATTCTTGGATCCAGACACTAAAAGAGTTTTCAGGTTTTCTAAAATGGCAAAAATGATTGTGTTGTTAGTTGTACATCAGCTAAGTCTAGACGGGCAAGATTAATTGACAAAGGGAGGTAATTACTTAGACACTTGCCCAATTATAAAGCACTATACTCAAATGCACAAGATAACTATGGGCTGGCCTGCAGGTAGGGCGTTAGAATTGTACCTGCGACCCATATTGCATGACCGTAAAAGGCGACTAAATTTAGGATCTTATCTTTTCTATTCCCAACTAACTTTATCTTTCCTAATGATTCCGTTGGCACCCCTCACTATTGGCCTTGAGTTGAGCATTCGCCCCTGTGAGGAAGACTCTGGGTTCTGTCCCCTGGCCGAGACACACCAAAGTCTAAAAAAGTGGTAGTTTCTGTTCCTGCGTAGTTCTCAGCATAACGGGAGTGGGACGACTGGTTTGCCCGTTGTCAGTATAATGTGACCGGGTGTGGTGTGTTGCTTGGTGTCTTCGACGGCATGCTTCAGTGATATAGCACTATAAAAAGGGCAATAGTTCTACTATACAAGAAGACACAACATGAATATACCGCAGTCTCCCAAAACAAGCACCTCGCACAACACACACGTAACACACCGCATACATGGGAGGCCGTCCTTACATGACCATAGGTGTTAATTGGACGTTAATTAATCAAACAAACCCTGATAATCCGCCATGATACAGCTTGTAAATCACAAAGTGATGACTATCAATGATTGTTATCGTTTATCAGTTTATATCAGTTACCTATATGTAAATATTGAAGTTCTCTTTCACAGACAAAGGAGGTATTATGGGCAGGACAAATGGGACTTAAGAGAAGAGAATATATTTTTTAAATCATCATATTGTTTTACTGATATGAAAAATATATTGTATTGAGATGTAACTATATTTATTTTGTGAAATGAGTTCACTTCAGTGGATGGTTGATGTTGTACATATGTGGACTTAATAGTCCGTACGTAAATGTTGGGTCAGTTGAGATAATATGTCCAAATGGACAAATAGTCAAGTGAAATTATTATTATTATACCACCATTTTTTTGTGAAAAACATACAATCAAAAGAAATAAAAAAATATTATTAAGAGTTAAAGTAATCATTTTGGGAGTTATCTCCCTTTACCTTCATATTAAACCGTCTAATATTAAAGTGTTTCTTGTTTTTTGTACCATCTTACTATATATATATATCAAGGACTAAGATACCCAATCCAATTGCTTATTAACTTTTCTCTGTCAACAGAATATTTGGAAAATGAATATATTGGAGACGGTCAAGTTGTAGAGTAACAAACTCATGAAAACATACATCAATAATAACTATTGATATCAATATATGCAGTGCCGAACTATCCAAATTTGCTTGAAGCATTATAATGGTCCATCTAAAGCTATTGCATATCTATGCTATGTTTTTATACCATCTCTGGCTACCGTACGGACAGTTATGATTACAGCTTGAAATCTAATCAATTTTAAAAGCACCACTAATCATGTATAATAAAGAATTTGTTATCTTTGTGTCTAAATAAATGTATTATATGAAACCTTGTTTTTGATTGATTGCATCTCGATGATTTAAGTATTGTTATGTTGCAATTGTTCAACACGTGTAATTTGAGATTTTGGATCATTTTGGTTGGTAAATTATTTAATTGCATCTGAATGTCGCATCACAGACACATTTGTATAATATATCGCTTTATCCATGAAAATGTCATCTGTGAAATAGTCCCTTTTTCTCTTGTGAAAAAGATGAGTTATAGAATATCTATATCTGATAAAAATTATTCTTGTTTAAAAGCCTTGAAATTTCTCAAACACGTATTTGGAACGGCATGAAGTAGAATTGCATCGACGCAATCCATTACATTTATGAACAAGAAAGACATAAAGCCATCTATGAATATTCAATATCGTGATGTATAAAATTTTATCACTTATCCAGAAAATGCTATCGATGATTAATTCACAACCGCTCATATTTGAAAGAAGATGTATCAATAGTGGTAGACCGATCGTAACTAGCATAATCCCATGTGTTTTGATACTATAATGACAGCAATATATGGTACAAAATTGTTATGGATTTAAAATTCTTTTTGAAAATAGAAAATCAGAAATGAAACCACTGAAGTATTGCATGTGTCAGGCCACAGGGACTTGTAACGTAGGTTGTGAGAAAGTCTGTTGTGTATACATGTGTACTATAGGCCTATATACTATATAAAAGGACAAGGGAACCAACGGCTCGCTTGGAAGAGGTACACCTGCCTCTACAAAAGTCGCCGGTATTCCGTCAAACATGGATAAATATGTATATATTTAATACTAATATATTCTTAAATAAATTTTCGATACGGAAAACACAACTTTAGACACGAAATAATATATTAACATACCTTTATTTCACTATGAACGCGGAAAATGCAGTCAGATTTCCTCACTGTCGTTTTGCCTGTCCAGTGAAATCTAGGTCAAAGGCACTCATATTCCCTTGTAACAAATTTTGTATGCATTCACTTCACTTTCTGGTGATATTTTCCCATTGCAAATACAAATAGGCTATCTCCGATAACTCTTCCATTAATCCAATCCAACAACTAAGCGAGGAATCACACTTTTTTTATCCAGCACTCGACTCTTGTTTGTATAATCCGCCATATTGTAATTGATGATGGGTACCTTTTTAGTGTACCCGCCCTTACCCGATACTGCACTGGAATTCTGTACCCAGACTTTGTATAAATTAAGTTTTATGGTTAAGGTTCTTAGAAGTACCTTTATTTGAAATACACGTATCATTAATTGAAGAATCTAACTTAAGTCGAGACTCTAATGTTTTACTTTACCGTTACCACATTAATATTGTAGCTTTTAGTACACAGGCACTGTGTATATGGGGTTTCCAGTTCGGGACCGGGCATGGGGTACACAATATCCACTCAAACGTGTTTAACCTAGATTTCAGTGGACAAGCAAAACGACAGTGAGGAAATCTGACTGCATTTTCCGCGTTCATAGTGAAATAAAGGTATGTTAATATATTATTTCGTGTCTGAAGTTGTGTTTTCCGTATCGAAAATTTATTTAAGAATATATTAGTATTTAATATATACATATTTATCCATGTTTGACGGAATACCGGCGACTTTTGTAGAGGCAGGTGTACCTCTTCCAAGCGAGCCGTTGGTTCCCTTGTCCTTTTATATAGTATATAGGCCTATAGTACACATGTATACACAACAGACTTTCTCACAACCTACGTTACAAGTCCCTGTGGTAAGGACGTCCGCATACAGTCACTGAAAAAGTATAACAGTATTTTTGTCTACCGTCGGCTATATTAGTATAACCTGAAACCTGATTTGCTTCTTGCAAACTATCTATTCGAACTAACTGGGCTTGAACAGAATGTTAGGTTGTGCATTGATAAAAATTAAATGGTAAATTAAATCGATTCGCGGGGTTTTGACATTAAAGTTTTGATCTTTATAATTGCAAAACAAGCTTGCTGTATATTTCGTTGTTTGGCACAAAGACAGGCCTCGAGCTACCGAACTGGAATTCAGAATCAATCAAATGTAATCAATATACCATGAATATGTGTTCAATTAATTCTACAAATAAATATGAATCGAAAGCTGCTGAACCATACGTCACGGCACAAATCAAAATGTACAGTTTGGGTTAACCAAAACCAACATCGCATTTTGTTCAAAGACGTAAGCGAAGCGTTCCTCATCAATCTTCAGAAATCATCTTCAATCATGCCATACACCTTACAGAAATAAACAAAAGACGTCTTTACGGTCGATCTTGGTAAAACACTTGGAAAGGATTACATACATCGTGGCAGTTACATCACATGATAAACTAAGAAAAATTACGTAACACGCAAATAAATAAAGAAACCCTATTGGATGGAGAGCGTTTACATAAATTTAGTATAAATAGTGTATACAAGTTGTATTCCCGCATTCTGCCATAAGTTTATTTGGATAATTAGAATGCTTTTTTCCATGGACATTCATTCCGGATAAATAAGAAGATGTTTGTTGAGATGAAACGTGATATATGCCTACTGTCATTTAACAAGAGAGTCCGCCAATCAGGAGCGAACTTCTTCATTTTTCTTAAAGCTACAGATCTGTCGATGGCAGTTACAAGGCATGGTAGGAAATCTGTAGATCTACATACATATATATCCGACAGTTTCCTGTATCTTTCAGTAAAATCTAACCTATACAAATTGGTAACTGGATAACAGAAGAAAGCAAAATGTTCCGAGTTGAAATGCTAAAACTAGAATTATTTCATTGGAATGTTGGAATTATGTATGGGTGCGGATACTACATTGAAGTTGTGGCTTAAAACTGAAGTGATTTTCGTGCATATATATCCGACAGTTTCCTGTATCTTTGGTATTGTAATCGGCGCGTTGACCTTAACGTCATTCTATATTAACTTTTCACCGTTAATAGTGAGAATGTTAAGTAAAAGTGATAACAAAACTCGTGAACATACTTCGAATGCATCAATAAAAAACTGGTGCGCCAAATTGAACCAATTTAAGCAGCGGACTTAACAATCCTCATATGTTCAGTGTTCGATACGGAAATTGGTAGCGATGAATTCTATTAAAACCGTAAAGAGTTAGCTTAACGAAGACTTAAATTGTAATATTCAAAGCAACATTTTATACATGCAGATTTTGTTAGAATGGATAAAAAATACAGAACTTTGGAATGGTAGATGTAGTAAATTTTGGTGACATTTTTACAATACAGACATTAACAGAAGGAAATGCGTTCGTACTGAAACAAATATCTTACAGAGGGAATCTCATGACAAATCAGTATATACTAGACAAATCGAGTGTCTGCGAAGTCTAAAGCACGACCACATCATTCACTTTGAGGAGTTGCTTATCAATTCGAACCATGTGAACCTTATACTGGAATATGCTGAAAATGGAAGTTTGGAAAATTATTTACGAGAAAGATTTCCATTAAATGTAGTATTTCTCATGAGATTCGGTGTTCAGATTTTAAAAGCGATAGCATTTTGTCATTCGCGTGGGATCGCTCACATAGATTTGACCCCTAGCAACGTTTGAATAACTGCAGACCATGTCATCAAATTGGCGGACTTTGGCCTTGCGGTTTGTGCGGTGACAAGTGAAAGTGAAGTAGTCTCGTGCGAGGATTACCTTGGAAATGTTCCGTTTCTGGTACCGGAAGTTCTAAGGGAAGTTCCATACAATGCATTGATGGCGGACTTATGGAGCACTGGAATGTTACTCTGTTATCTTTTATTTGGTAAATTATTGTTTCAAGGTCCTGCTGAAGATGTGATGTGCAATTCCAGGGAGGTACCGAAATTCTTTTATAGTTTGAACACTACATCCTTTACTAGAACAGAGAAAGTTGTATTCAGACAGATTAGAAATCTTTTAAGATTTTCACCAGTAGAAAGGAGCCTTATTTCGAGACTCCTAGATGGTCTTAAAACAGAAATGGCGTCACATAATTCAGGCTGTTAGTTTTCGCGAAAGATAGAAAATATGTCGGATCTTTCAGAAACCAAAGTGATCACCAAACCGTCATGTGAGCTCGTGCGTGGAATAGTTACATGTGATGACACTGTCAGACAGGTATAATGCAAAACTGTTATGATATATTACATATCAAGTGTCGTTTACGTGTAAATTTGCGAAGGCTTTTAGAAAGTGTTAATGCCAGAGAGGAATACAAAAACAAAACTTTAAAATATTGTTTCTGTGTGAAATTATCAGCATCGAAGAGGTTTCGCCTCAGTTTTGGGGAAAAACAATAAATATATCGCTCGATATCGTTTGTACACTTTTTTTTCCACGAACCAATTTTTTTAAAACTACATGGTTTTTTTAACATGAAACGTTTTTGTACAACATGAACATAAATGGTATATAAATTCAAATTTTGTATAATAATCATATTTTCATCAATTTGTTACCAGTTTCAACAATTTGTCACCAGGAATTCCCTTCAAAGATAATTATTGTAATAAAGTTAAAGTATTTGAATATATAAATTAAAAGTTTGTCTTATTGCAATATCATGACATTAAAAAATGTGATTTTGGATATGAAATCAAAGATTTTGAAGGGACATAACTCAGACAAAATGCGAATGAACTATGCAATGGATAAAGTACTATTTTTGCAACATATAAATAATACATAGTATATTTTAACTTTTATGGTAGTTTTACGAATTTGTCGACGACCATAATAAAGCAAATCGAGATGAAAAAAAAATGAGTCGATGAATAGTGTAAACCGGAAGATAACTCTCATAACCGGAAATCATAACGAAAACAATATACACGTGGTTTTTTCGTTGGAGGAGTGCGTATGTACACTTAATATACTATTATATGTGAACGCATACCTATAAAAGGTCACAGTACAAGTAAATTGGTTTATCTTACAACCAGCACTGTAAGTGTATCTTCCTGGCATGAGACAACATTACATCTGCAAATTTTATTTTCACACTCATGAATACTATCGTATAATATTAAGGCTAACTGTATATTTAACATATCTATTTGTGTCTGACCTAAAACATAGCTGTTAATAGGACGTTAATTAATCAAACAAACAAATACGAGCTAGCCGACAACACCACACGTATAACCATGCCACTCAAGAGGCATTATATTAGATATACGTGCAAGCAAGTGTCTGAACAATAACATAAGGTGTTTTTTACAGTCTCTAAAGAGCTACTTGTGCATGTTTGTCTGTGATCAACAACTCATGGTTACGCATTTCTTATCTCAAAAGAGTTATCATGGAAAAAGTAATAAATTCACGCCATGGGGCGGGCAGACAGGATTCGAACTACCTACTAAATTTCAGGTTGTGTTTGAAATTCTCTCATAACAAAAACATTAATTACTTTTTTTTAAATCTGCTTTAAACTTTGAAAACCATGGCTAGAAGACAATAAGTTGACAGTTGGCAGACGATACGATTCAATAAATATGACCTAATTTGTCTCCGTCAGCAAGCCCATGTGACCCTATAGACCAGTCAATCTAGCCATGAAAATAGCTGAACCTCAAACTAATTGCAACAGAAGCAACTATGCATTTTTCTTACTCCTTGATATGTAGTAAATGATATATTAAAATTCCCAAATAATCCCAAAAGGGGAAAATTGAAAAATATCAGCTTTTCTTAGACCTATATAGCCTTACAGATAAGCACTGTAGATTAAGGGGGTAGGTTAATAAAATTATTCTTTCTTGGAAAGTATTTATATGTATACATTATATACTTGCAATAATACTATAAAGATAGATTAAACTTTGTTATGGTATTTTTTTCAGTAACAATCATTTTATTATGAAGGTCAAATACAGGTCAAAACTGCCAAATTGGTGAAAAAATGATGAAAAACCAGTAGTGTTTTCAGATGTACTCTCTTGTAGGATTATAATGCATTATATCACTTATAACATTTTCATCTTTGCATAAAGTTAAAATAAATTAATACAAACAACAAAATATAACCCTGGCAACTATATAATGTCCCATTACATTGTTAGCTCACCTCTCGGAGCTTACAGAATCGCTTTTGTGTCAGTGTCGGCATTGGGAATCCCATCTTAAGGTTTTGGTTGTGTGTTGTAATATATACTGCTATTCTTAACAACTGACATTTAATTCTACAATATTCTTGGATTAAAATTGTTGTGATAAGTATGGACTAGCATTTAAAGAAGGGCAATGCTGGATTTGGAGAATTTCAAGAGGTCCAATTGGCCGAAGTAGGCAGGTTAAGGTTTTGTGCAAGTGTTGAAATACTGTTATCTGTCACAACTGACATTTATTTCTGCAATAATTTTGGTTTATAATTGTGGTATATGGACAATGACTTAAAGGGGGAAATGCTGGATTTTGATAATTCCAAAAGGCTCAATGGACCAAAAGGTTAAATTACATAATGACATTGCTATAATTTATACTTTGGCCAAAGGGATTTCTTTGATGAAGGTAGTCTAATACTAAGGTTGTATCTTTCCCTTTGTGTTGGTCATTGGTTATATAATTGACCTTATTAGGTAACGAAAATGTAAGTTGTGGACAAAAAACCTCTAACAAAAGTCAGACATATTTTTACTCTTTCCACACTCATGGCACATTAATCTGTCACAGTAAACATACATATGCCTTCTTTCCTTTGATTACGCATTAGTAGGTAATGATTCACATGTGGAAGACTCACAAGTTTATATAATATGGAATACGATGCCTGTAAGCATCACACAGTTGTAAAACATCGTTAAATTTATGGGATGAAGGGGGGGTGGGCATTTATATAACTTCAGCATTAAGGGAGTGGGACGACTGGTTCACCCGTCAGTATAATATCATCGGCGGCATGCTTCAGTGATATAATATTATAAAAAGGCCAAGACTTCCACTATACAACACGAATAAACCACAGTCTCCCAAAATCAAACAAACAAGCAAGCAAACAAACAGACAAACAAATCAATTCCTCCAGAAGAGGAGAGGGGGCGCCAATTACGTCGAATACAGTATGTATATAAATAACTAAAATGGTTAAGAAGCGGAACCAATATATGACGTCAAATTTTTAAATGTAAATTTAAATCTAATTACAATCAGACTTGGGACCAGAACTCTATGTAAGAAGCGGAATTATCTATATTAATATTAACTATACATCAGCTTGGGACAGAGGAATAATTGTTCTAACAGAAATTTGATATAGAGTTTCTGAAACTATAAGTTCATTAAAGTCATAGGCCGATTGCAACCCGAATCAACGTAGTTATCAAGCTAACTCACAAATTCCGAAGTCAGCAACAATGTTTTCTTTAGCAGATATTCCATTCTCGATGATTAATTGTACACTTGTTTGATCGCATTTGATTTTCTATTAATTAATTCCCCCTTTTTTATTCATCACTGTGTGTATTTACTACTTATTCAGAGCTACATATATATGCCCTTTGACATTTGTTTGTTGAAATATGTATTTTATTTGCTTGATATTGTTGTTTCTGTTATTAATACGAAGGTGTAAAAGTCTCTAACATGATGACTAGTTTTCACTGTAAAGTCATTTTTCAATATGTATCCATAAAGAACATGTAGAAGTTGATTATCATATATGTACATGTAGATTAATTGGAAACCTACGTACATGTACATTCCCAACCCAGCAAGTTCCCTTTTTAATTCTGCTTCTTCCAGTTTCATTTCTAAACATTTCCTCACACATATAAATGCTCTGATTGGATATTGTTTTACCGTCTTTGTGAATTTGATAACCGAACTCTGCTAAAAGAGATTATAGAAAGTTTTACCACACAAATTAGCATTTAATTGTGGTTTAAAGGAGCCCCATAGGTCCATTAAATATCGTAGATTTTAATCAAGCTTTATTAGAGCTTTATGCTCCGTTAACTTTAATGGACGTTTGTGCAGCATCATATTTTCTGGAAATGACGTCATCAAGTTAATGACGGTTTAATGAAGGTTTAATCCTCGATTAACTTTTAATAGACCTTTGAACAACTGGTCCCAGATAAATAAATACATGGAACTAACTGACCATTAGTATCTGTTATATGTAGAGCTATGACACGTATTAAGTAATAAAGTGGCAATAAAGTAAAATGATTTCTGAAATAAAAGAAAATAGTACATATAAAATACACAGTTAGAAACCAAAACAATGATGAGGTCGCAAACATCCAAACCACTTTTCGGAAGAAGTATTAAATATATGGAATTTTATCGGAAATATGTGTAAAATGGAAATTTTGATCAATATCGCGCTAGTACAAACAGGCTTCCATACTTTTTTTCGTCAATGAAACTGGGTTATTAAAACTGGCAAACTTTTAAAACTTAAATAACATCGTATTGACAGAACCATTACTCATTAAAGATAAATTAAAGCATAGACTACACTGGCAAAATATCGAAATTAAAATATGTTTAATTTAACATAAATACAGTTATGTTGTCGTCACTTTGTACTTTCGTCGGGTAGGAGTTACCGTCACCGATCGCTAACCATTTCAACACTTAAAGACATATGTGAAGCACATGGTATTATGTATAATATAACTTAAAATAATCATGAACTTTGCTCACACTATCATAAAACCTGCCAATGATGCACGATTGTCAATAATCAACGCTTTTGTTTATGTAAATTGTATTCGTGTGTCCACTCATGCCAACATTGTAGCTCTTTTCCACTTAAAACATCGTTAAATTTATGGGATGAAGGGGGGGTGGGCATTTATATAACTTCAGCATTAAGGGAGTGGGACGACTGGTTCACCCGTCAGTATAATATCATCGGCGGCATGCTTCAGTGATATAATATTATAAAAAGGCCAAGACTTCCACTATACAACACGAATAAACCACAGTCTCCCAAAATCAAACAAACAAGCAAGCAAACAAACAGACAAACAAATCAATTCCTCCAGAAGAGGAGAGGGGGCGCCAATTACGTCGAATACAGTATGTATATAAAATAACTAAAATGGTTAAGAAGCGGAAGCGGAACCAATATATGACGTCAAATTTTTTAAATGTAAATTTAAATCTAATTACAATCAGACTTGGGACCAGAGGAAATAATTCGTTCTAACAGAAATTTGATATAGAGTTTCTGATATAGAGTTTCTGAAACAATAAGTTCATTAAAGTCATAGGCCGATTGCAACCCGAATCAACGTAGTTATCAAGCTAACTCACAAATTCCGAAGTCAGCAACAATGTTTTCTTTAGCAGATTTTCCATTCTCGATGATTAATTGTACACTTGTTTGATCGTATTTGATTTTCTATTAATTAATTCCCCCTTTTTTATTCATCACTGTGTGTATTTACTACTTATTCAGAGCTACATATATATGCCCTTTGACATTTGTTTGTTGAAATATGTATTTCATTTGCTTGATATTGTTGTTTCTGTTATTAATACGAAGGTGTAAAAGTCTCTAACATGATGACTAGTTTTCACTGTAAAGTCATTTTTCAATATGTATCCATAAAGAACATGTAGAAGTTGATTATCATATATGTACATGTAGATTAATTGGAAACCTACGTACATGTACATTCCCAACCCAGCAAGTTCCCTTTTTAATTCTGCTTCTTCCAGTTTCATTTCTAAACATTTCCTCACACATATAAATGCTCTGATTGGACATTGTTTTACCGTCTTTGTGAATTTGATAACCGAACTCTGCTAAAAGAGATTATAGAAAAGTTTTACCACACAAATTAGCATTTAATTGTGGTTTAAAGGAGCCCCATAGGTCCATTAAATATCGTAGATTTTAATCAAGCTTTATTAGAGCTTTATGCTCCGTTAACTTTAATGGACGTTTGTGCAGCATCATATTTTCTGGAAATGACGTCATCAAGTTAATGACGGTTTAATGAAGGTTTAATCCTCGATTAACTTTTAATAGACCTTTGAACAACTGGCCCCAGATAAATAAATACATGGAACTAACTGACCATTAGTATCTGTTATATGTAGTGCTATGACACGTATTAAGTAATAAAGTGGCAATAAATTAAAATGATTTCTGAAATAAAAGAAAATAGTACATATAAAATACACAGTTAGAAACCAAAACAATAATAAGGTCGCAAACATCCAAACCACTCTTCGGAATAAGTATTAAATATGGAATTTTATCGGAAATATGTGTAAAATGGAAATTTTGATCAATATCGCGCTAGTGCAAACAGGCTTCCATACTTTTTTTCGTCAATGAAACAGGGTTATTAAAACTGGCAAACTTTTAAAACTTAAATACATCGTATTGACAGAACCATTACTCATTAAAGATAAATTAAAGCATAGACTACACTGGCAAAATATCGAAATTAAAATATGTTTAATTTAACATAAATACAGTTATGTTGTCGTCACTTTGTACTTCCGTCGGGTAGGAGTTACCGTCACCGATCGCTAACCATTTCAACACTTAAAGACATATGTGAAGCACATGGTATTATGTATAATATAACTTAAAATAATCATGAACTTTGCTCACACTATCATAAAACCTGCCAATGATGCACGATTGTCAATAATCAACGCTTTTGTTTATGTAAATTGTATTCGTGTGTCCACTCATGCCAACATTGTAGCTCTTTTCCACCTCCTTTGTGGAACTCTTCCGATCTATGGCGGCCCATACGGGACACATTTACCGGCGGTGTAGATGACTTTATAAATAGGTAAAATTAACCACTTTCCCCTTATGGGATTTTTTGGGAATTTTTACCAGTTACTTATAGTCAAAATCTAAAAACATTCCAACAAAAAAAATTTCTGTTGCAATTAGTTTGACGTTGAAACCTAGTTTGACTGGTCTACTAGAATGTACCCATCTTAAATACGTAATCAAGCCATGTCAATATCTGCATGCATGCAGTGCTAATCATCAATGTATCAACTGGTTGAACAATGAAATGTTTGTTTTTTTTGTAAAATCAAAAGTTTTTAATGCTAAATTAGAACAAATTGTTAATTATGAAACAATGACCTATGACATTACCACGAGTTCATGGAATAGCACACAATAATCTTCATACAAAGTATTTCATCGAGTGGCCGTAATACGGTCCAAATCTATGCCCTCTTTATCTTATCTGCTTTAGAGGTATATGAAGTGAACATATTTCATTTCGTTCGTATTTTTGGTTTTTATGACAACGGCATACTATCAAGAGAACACTTAACATAACGACACTTCCGTCTTGACTCTGGGACAGTCTATACAGAGCTTGTCCATGATGGTTGTGGGACGACTGGTTTGGTCTATGTCGGTATAATGTGACATGGTGAGATGTCCGTTAATGGTAGTTCCAGCTAGCACAAAGAGACATCATAACACTCCGTATGCCCTCATATACACCTCTTTCTTTGGAGTGACAAATCATTGAATAGGGGAAAACGCTATTAGCGCGACAAGTAAGTGATACTAGTATCATAGTTTGAATTCATGTAATTCATTTCATGTTCTCATGTTTTCTTATTCTTATTATTCTTATTGTTTTCATGACTATTTTGATCGGAATCGACATTGCGGTTATAAATAGCATCGCTTTCCAAAACTTTAAAGAGAACATGACGCTGGTTAACTCTGTAATATTTGATATGTATACACGGTGATACGGACGAATTCGCTATCGTACTGATAAAAGGACAGGTGAAGACGATAGGCATATTTTCTTTGATAGGTATACGTATATTATCAAAGTTTTTGAAAGATAACTTGGAATTTATTGAAACAAAATACAGTTTACCATTCTGTTACACAGGTCTTTGTCCAGCATTTGATCGTAGAACTGAAAGGTAGGTCATGTACCCTAGCCGAGACACACCAAAGTCTATGAAAGTGGTCGTTTCTGCTTCTGCATAGCGCTCAGCCCTACGGGACCGGGACGACTTGTTCGCCCGTTGTCGGTATAATGTGAACGGGTGGGGTGTGTTGTTTGGGAAAACCCAGCCAATAAATTAGTCTTTGTTGTATATGACCATTGTATTAAATAATGGTCACCTACGAGTCCATAATGTAACTCGCTGTCCATTATTCTGGGGCAACTGTCCATTATTAAATTGTCTTTTGTTGTACATATAGGAGTCACATTATGTAATCCTGTCCATTATTCCCCAAAATAATGGACAGTCTATTTTGAACAAAGGAAAAACGCTGCTGTAAAGGAAAACCAAACAAGTTTATTTGACCAACAAAAATATTCAAAATTTTACATTTATGATCACTACTCCAACGAAATTATTAACTCCCTTTCTAGCTGTTACTGTTCTGAAATTTTAAAAAATCATAATAAGAGTCTTGCATTATTACTTGTAACACAGTTTATTAGTGATCTGATAAGGAAACATATCGAGTCTAAAAAACTTGTATCTGACAAGGAACAGGAATTCAACAGTTCAAGATTCTTTTCTGAGGTGGGATAACATGCAATCTTTTAGCTCGCCAGATATCTCACAATCTTTATAATATATAATTATGGTTAAAATGATAGAATAATCACAATAAAACAAAACCTGTCTTATCTGAAACCGGGCTTTCCTACATCCTAGTTGTATCTGTTCCATATTCCTAAGAACATCAATTAGTCAATTTTTGACTTTCCTAATCCCTGTCTAATCTGACCAAACTAGTCACAGCCACGTGGTGTCGGATAAGACAGGCTTTTTGTTTGTTTGTTTGATTAATTTACGTCCTGTTAACAGCTATGGTCATGTAAGGACGGCCTCCCATGTATGCGGTGTGTTGCATGTATGTTGTGCGGGGTGCGTGTTTTTGGGAGAGACTGCGGTATATTCATGTTGTGTCTTCTTGTATAGTGGAACTGTTGCCCTTTTTATAGTGCTATATCACTGAAGCATGCCGCCGAAGACACCAAGCAACACACCCCACCCGGTCACATTATACTGACAACGGGCGAACCAGTCGTCCCACTCCCTGTATGCTGAGCGCCAAGCAGGAGCAGAAACTACCACTTTTATAGACTTTGGTGTGTCTCGGCCAGGGGACAGAACCCAGAGCCTTCCTCACAGAGGCGAACGATCAACTCAAGGCCAAAAGTGAGGCGGTGCCAAGGGAGGCATTAGGAAAGATAAAGTCAGTTAGGAAGAAGAGAAAAGATAAGATCCTAAATTTAGTCGCCTTTTACGATCATGCAATAGGGGCAGCAGGTACAATTAGGCTTCACAGGATACCAATGCAATGGTTTGTTTGAGATATGGTCATGTAAGGACGGCCTATGCAATGGTTTGTTTGAGATATGGTCATGTAAGGACGGCCTCCCATGTATGCGGTGTGTTGCGTGTATGTTGTACGAGGTGAGTGTACTGGGAGACTGCGGTATGTTCGTGTTGTGTCTTCTGGTACCATAGCAATCAGATGTGGTTATTTTTATCATATATAACATGCGGATGGTCTATTGTAACAGTAAAGTTTAATTTGTAGCGAAACCTCATCTTGCTTGTATGCATTTGATGCAAAGTTAGACAATGCACTTGCCCTTGTGTGAATGAAAATATCACCACAAACAGGTAAACAATTACTCCAGTAAGAACGTATATCATTTGAATCACACATGGGTACATCCCTTAATGATGATTATGTAAGACATATATCAATATCCGACATGTTCAAAACGCTGTTGTACCAAAGGTGTAAAACTAAATGATTGTGCATGCATATCAACATCGATAGTCCATTATTTGTCACAGGTGAAAACTGCAATATCTGAAGTGGGATGTCCCATTTCTCAAACAGGGTACGCAAAGTAGTGGGTATGCTGGGGGCTGACGCGGTACTATCCATTCTCTGTAATTACGGACAGGTCGAGGAAATTATCCATTTACATATAACACAATAAAAAGGACAAGAGTTCCACTATACACGACAATATAACACGAGTCTCACAAAACACGCACCACGCAATTCATACACACTACATACCGCATACATGGGAGGCCATCCTTACATGACCCTGGCTGTTAATAGGACGTTAATTAATCAAACAAACAAACAAACGTAGAAACTAACCGCGGTCACCAGACAAATTAGTTGTCACAGATTTATAAATCCACTGTACATGAAAAAAATGAACTGCGATCTACAGACGACATTAGTTGTCACAGACTTATAAATCCACTGTACATGATAAAACTAACCGCGGTCACCAGACGGCATTAGTTGTCACAGAAAACAAGCCTTTCATTCTACCAGACATTTTAGTATATTGCAATCTGCAGAGAATTCCCTCAAACCGTTCACTGATTTTAGGTATGGGCATTATGGAATGGTTGCAATCTAATATCCCTGTAGTATCTTGATCTTTCGTTGCGAGGTTAATTCACAAATGATGACAAAATTCTGCCAGCTCGTTTTTCTGATTAACAAATATGCATCCACTGCGAAAGTATTCTAGACACCACCAAATGCAATTGATATATTGTAACTTAGATGTATCTGATGTAATGCTAAGCGTTACGTGTGTATGTATTATACAATAAATGTTATATAACATGCAGCTGTAAGTGTGCGTCCTACACAATCAGAATTATATAACCATAGAATAATATACATGACCAGTAGGCTGTGTAATGAGTCTTTATAATCGATACAAAAAATCCCTAAAGATGGGCGTATTATCTAAGTAGCACATTTAAACAATAAAAAGAAATATAGTTATATACAGTTGAAATCAATAGTTTATTTTACCAACCGGAAACCTATATTAATTTTCATTAATAATGACATTTACCTTTTTACCGCAGGCCCTAGAAATAATCTCAGTCAGCACCTCCCCTCTAAAAGCTTTCTTATATACCAGTTATTTCTCTTTTAGTAAAACAAACTGAAAACAATCTGATAGATCAGAATGTCAGAAAGGTATCTATGAAATTTAAGTTCAATTACACAAACGGATTCTGGCTTTTCGCACAGAATACTATTTTCCGAACGATGCCACCCTTCATGCTTATAAATGCCCCCTGTAAAAAAAGCAAACATTGAAGACATCCATTGCACTTGAATTGGTTTGTTTGACGTCCTATTAACAGCATAGCCTCACCTTTGGCCTTGAGTTGAGTGCTCGCCTTTGTGAGGAAGGCTATGGGTTCTGTCCCCTAGCCGAAACACACCAGGGTTAGTCTATAATAATGGTAGTTTCTGCTCCTGCTTAGCGCTCAGCAAACATGGAGTGGGACAACTGGTTCACTCGTTGTCAGTACAATGTGACCGGATGGGGTGTGTTGCTTGGTGTCTTCGGCTGTATGGTTCAGTGATATAGCACTATAAAAAAGGCAACAGTTCCACTTAACTAGAAGACACAACACGAACATACCGTAGTCTCCCAAAACACGCACCTCGCACTTCACACACGCTACACACTGCATATATGGGAAGCCGTCCTTACATGACCCTGGCTGTTTATAGGACATTAACATAATCAAACAAACAAACAAAGTCAGAGGCATTTAAGTCGCATGTGTACGGTGTATGAATGTCTATTTGTTTATCGCATCCGGTCACATAATACTGACAACGGGCAAACTAGTCGTCCCATTCCCTTTATTCTAAGCGCTAAGTGGGGACATTAACTACCAGTTTGATAGACTATGAAGTGAAAATTATCGTTTTATTTGAATTGATTTCGAGCTACATGTTAGTGTCTACAACCAACTTTATACAACTTATATCGAGACAGATGTCTGTGAAGATTCCAGCAAATTATCATAACAAGTACATTTCATTCCTTTGGATCTACATAAAAAACATCTTTCTTAATCCTTCAAAGTGATTGATGATGTAATTAGAACTGTTTCTTGTGATATTGGATATATTGAAATTGTTAACAGTGTAGGAATAGACTGGAGGATTACAAAACAAAATATCTTAAAGTTATATGTGCCGTAACTGGCCGAAAATTTGGACATGTTATTTTTTCTGCAATTATGTATTTAAAACCATACGTTTTAATGAACAAAGCTGTGAAAATCATTTAAATGGACAGACAAACATATATAATGCCTTATAAACGTTAGTTAGAACACATAGGTTTTGCACTGAGAAATTCTTGTTTTTCTATGCCTTATACATGTTGAGTTGGAAACATACCTTCAGAAATCACTTTACAATTACTAACAATACTGTACAAATGTACAATGAAATTGTGGACAACAATATGGCTTCATGGTCTGACCGTATGTCCTCATTTCAATACACTGAAGACGTTGATATGATGATTTTTGGCAGTACTGCCAAAAATCATTTTCAGCTCTTTTTTATAGTTGTAAAATTAAAACCTATATATTGAAAGTATTGTTATTCTCAAAATGTTGTTTACTTTTGGAGTTTAACAACATATTAAAAGCTCTTCTTGATTCGTGACTATGAATAATACGGCACATATAACTTTAATTTTACTCATACAGTAATACAGTACATTATTTAAGTCATATTCATCCACTAATAAATGATATATAATTTGCCAAATACTTCTAAAACAGTTATACAAAAATCCTAGCACAAATGATATTTTTTGGAAGAGAAGTCTATAAATCACAAACAAAAACGACATATCGAATTTATTTTACATTTGGGTTTCTAACCATAAAGCATTTTCACAAGTGTCGGAAGTTTTAGTACAAACAATCTTTATGATCATATTATCATCATTTTTAAACGATACTTGATATACATTTTATATGAGGTGTATATTACACTGCAATGTTTGTTTGCGTCTCAAAGACAATTCATTGTGTACTTTTATTGTATCGCAGTTGTCTATAGGAACATAGATGTTCGTCATAATGTTATTTGTAAATGGCATCCAAACAATTAATCTATCATAATTGCATTAAACAACTAGAGTGCCTGTCTTTGCCACAAAGGAAAGCCGTTCCATCATTCCCATTACCCAAAGATGCACAGGTGCCAAGAAACGAAGCGCACCTGTCAGAACCCACACTGATCTTATTGTACAGCTTCTGCAAATTCAGCTGTGCATTACATTGGTGAACATAGAAACTAGCCGGTATATAATATAGGAACCCTCCGTTACATTTTCCTTTTAATATAAACTCTTTTTCAAGAATTAAATAACTAGAGGCCCATAGGCCTAAACAGTCACCTGAGTTCAGATACAAAAGATTATTGGTTCCATCAATTCAGAAGAAGTTTTTTTGAAATTTTAGCCATTTTGACCTCTTTTTGCCCTGCCCCTCTGGCACCTGGGTGTCGACCAGGACCAATATGGTTATGGTGTTAAAATGCTTTATCAGACTAATAATTCTTATTTCTATTAAAACTAAGCAAATAATGTTCATAAATGTGTTTTTTTCTAGATAAACTTTAGTAAATTTGACTCCCTACCCACGGCAAAATCTGAGATCCCAGGGCCATGGAATTAACAATTTTTGTAAAGGTTCTTAATATATTTAAATTTATTTAGTGTATCTGGTTCCATCAAATCTGTGAATTAAGAAGATTTTTAAAATTATAGCCGTTTTGACCCCTTTTGGCTCTGGCCCTTGGGGGTCGGTCAGGACCAATATGGGTACAGATGTGATATCAAAATTTCTATTTCTGGCGAATAATTCTAACCAAGTTTGACTAACTTCCTATGAAAACTAAGCAATTAATGTTCATAAATGTGTTTTCCAATATAAACTATAGTAAACCTCAGACCCCAGGGTAATATGATCCACAATTTTGTAGAGGTCCTTGAAAACTTTCTATCTATAAAGAATATTTGATTCCATCACATCTGTGAGTGGAGAAGATTTTGAATCTTTAGTCGGTTTTACCCCTTTTGGCCCCTCCACAGCCCCCTGTGGTTTGGTCATATGATTCACAATTTTCATAGGCTTTATGCCTTATAAGGTTTTTGCAAAATTTCATTGAAATTGCTTCATTAGTTTTTGAGAAGAGGTCGGAAATGTATATTGTTTAGTAACACACGACGGACGACGCATGACGACGGACAAAAGGCGATTGGAATAGATTATTTGAGACGTCGTTTTAGGTGACCTAAAAAGTATATGATCAACTATGATGTTGCTTTGAGATTTCCAAAAAAACACTCATTCTACAGCTTGGTACAATCGTCACTGGTATCAACTGCCTCCGTCAAACAGGAGAGTAGTTTGTTAGACAAAGGTGTAGACTTGGGAAGTATTACGGCCGATGTTATTTTCAGATTTGAAAATATTCTTATTCTCTTTGTGATATAAAATCAGACCTATTGTCACTATGCAACTGCCTTTGAAAGTTTACTTTACCCGATTTGAACAAAATTGCTTATCATCAATTTCAATCGATAAAGCTAATGCTATCAATCTTAAACAAACCAGAAATTTGTTCTAATATTTTGAGAATAAACTTTTTATGGTGTATGTTATCTCATCGATATAAATCTTATATTTAGAGACACTTCATTTTTAACAATCTAAATCTATACGTTCTATCCATACGTAGAAAACATCATTAATATTGTATAAGCATTTAATTGAACTTTTGAAGTTGCCATTCATCGGAGAAATATCATGTATGATGACTTCAGTGAGATTCAACATTGACTATTCAATCACTTTTCGTGGTGTAAGATAGAAACTCTATACATTCGCAACTGGTGAATGACGTAGATGCGACAGGTGTCAGTTTGCATCAATAACAGGATTATTTTGTTGGTGCATTATACCCGAAAATTCGAAATAGAATTTTGAAGAAGAGTAGGCGTATCGTACCCCTTAGTTGGTGAAGATGACATACAGTATCAAAGTCCATCCTTAGTAACATTGAAGATGTCATAAATTGTTTATATCAAGAAATATGTTCAACAAAACAAATATGATGAATTTCTGTATGACTAAATGACATATTTAATGGTGAGCTTTGTCACAATCCAAAGAATCGATATCGATAACCCGCAAAATGATCATGCACGAAAAACGTAACAAGCTAGGAACCATGGCAGTAAACAAATTTACACCATGGTCGAATCGATCGACACAATGGCAATACAGGCGTAGCATGTGTAAGCTTCAAGTGATTGAAGTTTCAAAAAAAACTGGACAGAGGCGAATTCCATGAAACGCTCTAGCGCTTCATGTTGAATTTGCATCTGTTCAGTTGGCATCATATTGGCTATGGATGCCAACTGAAAGACGTTCAATGCTTATATTTACATTTGATGATGAAATCCCAAGGAATTTTGCATCTATAATGAAATAATTATTCATTATCGTCATGGATTGAACAGCCATTTGAACAGCTAATTTCCGTGATCGCCGACACAATTGTGACGTCACAATGATTATGACGTCATAATAAGCGCTTGAATTTCATTTTATATATGACTGCCAACTGCGTTTGGTAAGGTTACATAGTGGGACTGCAGTGAAAATGTAAATATTTAATGTGACTGGGTATGGGTGTGCTTGATCGGTCTGCAGTGGCGTAACACATTAGAACGGACAAGAGTTCCACTATTACCAGCAGACACAACACAAATGTACTGCAGCTTCTCAAAAAGATATACCGCAATACTTTGCTTACGTGGGAAGCCGTCCTATAATGTCCCTGACTGTTGGATTTCAATGAAATTAATCCAGTACTTTAGGATGAGTTGTTTTGAAATACCACACAGAAAAGCCGATTCCAGCACACCAGTATACATATACTCAATACCCTAGTTACTGGTGGAGTAAATATGAGATATTTAACTGTTTGTATGACTGGAGATGTGGTTTATTTAACCTGTTAACTGAGAAACATACCGATATAAAATAATTTCAAATGACACATGCTATGATATCGTATGTCTATATATGTAGTAAATTATTGACTGATGCTCTAACATTAAAGGTGATGATCTTCAACTCGGGACCGTCATACTGACTGCTTGTTACGTAACATGTAAGTATAGTTATTGTAACTGGTGTCAATTCTCTTCCTTTGACTATTATATAATAATATTTGATGTATAGCCTTTCATTACCTTCTATACATAACTGTGAACTGTGGAACTATTTCGGGATGAAGGTATGTTTGCTAATCAGGAACATGAACATGCATATTTTTTGTTATTTGTGAAATAAAAGACACATGTATATTAGATGTAGATAATAGATGTACATTTCACGATTTTTAGGACTGAAATTAATGACAGTTATAAGGATATTTCCTGCTGTGTGCAATGCTGTGAAATGTGTGTAGGAATGTTAGGCTTGTGTTCTCGGACAACTAATGTCGTCCGGGTACTGTTGTAAGTGTATCTACTTAATGGTCTTACTTAATGGGTCTTCTTTTTTGTAATCGAAAACAAAGGCAATTCTTGTTTATTTAGATTATTTCAGAAAAGAATGAAGCATAGTGCTAATCATCATGTTCAACGATAACACAAATGAGAAAACAGTTTTTCGATGAACTTCATATTTGAGCAGAATTTAAATTTTGATGAGAACTGTGAATCAAAGAAGCAATGTTGCAGATGTCAGATAATGACCAAATTCTCTTTAAAAGCACCAACAAACGACTTGGAATGTAGATTTAGATTCTGCCACGATATTCTATTCTATAAAGTGATAGAATAGAGAAGTCTGATGATGATATGGTTTGTTCTCATGGGCTATTATTTCCTTCCCTGGTGATACCATTCACATATGTTCTGACGAAAATAGTTTAACTATGCATTAATGGGGATCTAAAATAAAAACTCTAACAACAAAATATCAGTATAATTTATAAAGGTGTTCCTATCTCTTTGCAGTATAGAAATAGATTGAAACAATATGTCGTTGAAGAATCTCACTAAAACAAATTACCAAACCTTTTGGTGATTGTCCAGAGGTTGTACATACGAAGAAAACAAGCTTTGAAACTGTACTGATAACAATGGTCAAGACATTACCCATATACATCGGACAGTGTTTCCGGGTTTCTGCATATCCACATGTGTTCTATACCTATTTTATTCCCTAACAATTTGATTGCTCGCAAATGCGCATTATACTGCCAGTTTATCAGGGTATTTGTGAAAATGGAATGCCAGTACCTGGTGTTAATTACGAAAGAACGATTTTTCACTTGGGACTAAGGATTGTTTTTTGGGAAAATATGTTAACAAGACGCTTAGTAATTCGCGTAATAAGTAGCAAATTATAGAATGATGAAGATATCCTGCCTCGTGAGATCTCGCGAGTTTCATATCTGTCTTTTACATACCTACCTCGTACTGGACTGTCTGAATATTCCATTTGTGTATGTTTCATAATCTGTTCTCGCAATATCTAAAACACTTAATCCGTAACGGAACATAAGGAGTAAGTTGTGAACAAAGCTACATTCTCAGCCTTCTACATAGAAAATAAATGGTTAGTATTTTACAATACAAGGTTTTCTTTGGTGAAAGTCTTGGTAAAGCCGAGATGACGAGGCTTTGCCGAGTTATCTCGACTTTCCGTTTCTTTGGAGAAGATTTTATAAAAAAAAAAGGTTTATGCTTTTGTTGGTTGGTTAAGGTATGTTATATTTACAGAACAGCTAGGGTCATTTAAGGACGACTTACTCCCCTGTATACAATATGTTTGTGTATATGTATATGTTGGTTAGGATGTGGTTTGAACATATTGTGTCACCTTGCAATATTAGAAACTGTTGCTATCGCACTCAAGCATGTTTGTCAGAGACGCCGGCAGCACTTTCCTCCTGGTCACATTCTACTGACAACGGACAAACCAGTCGTCCCATTCCCTGTATGCTGAACACTAAGCAGGACCAGATAGGACCAAGAGCCTTCCTCACAGGGGCGAGCGCTCGAATCCAGGCAAAAGGTGTCAAAATGTTATCCATAAATTAAGTGAACTCTTGCGATCGCCCTACCGCATGGTATATTCTTTACACCTATGAGCATATGGAGAGATTCATAAAATGAAAATAAATAGTTGAAACACGTTTCAAAAACAAATCTTTATTAGTGGAATTTATATATTTCATTTGTCATCAAGCGTCTGATTACAAGTTATATATATATAGTATATATGGTGGTAAAAGGCGCAGGTATATTTGGCTAGGCGATTGGGTGCCGAAGATCGTGAGTTAGAGGTCCGGATAGAGCACGAGTTATTAGAAATCGTCCGAGATCTTTCCAATGCTAGTCTACATACAAACGATTCATTAATCTCGGTTCATAGCTACTTAATTAACATGTGCACAAGGTCCAATATAATAATTGGTGCAAAGGGCAATAACTCCGTAAATTACCGTTGAATCAAACTGATCGTCCGAGATCTTTCCGATATTAGTCTACATCTGAAGTTTCACCAAGCTCGGTCTATAATTACTCAATTTATTGTATTTACAACGTCCAATAATAATAATTATTTGTGCAAAGGGCAATAACTCTGTAAATTACCATCGAATCAAGCTGGTTTTAGAACTAGTCCGATATCTTTCCAATGTTACTCTTCATACAAAAATTCATCAAGCGGTTTATATTTATTCCAGTTATCCTTTCACAAGATCCGATCATATTTATAAGTGCAAAGGTAATAACTCCATGGATTACTGTCGAATCACGCTGATTTTCGAACTCTTTCGAGATCTTCCCAAAATTAGTCTATGTACAAAGTTTAATTAGCTCGGGTTATATTTATTCAAGTAATCACGTTCACAAGGAAATGTTAACGAACGTCGCACGACGGACGACGAACGACGACAGACAAAAGACTATCGCAATAGGTCACCATGTCCTAGATTAGGTGACCTAAAAATCACCACAATGGTGACAAATCAAAGCATAAATACATTTTTATTATTTTTTTCAGTTTTTTTTACTGAAGACGCATGTGAAGGCAGAGAGGCCTAGCAACGAAGTCTAGCGTGCTTTCTTTTTATCCCCCGCTTTCTCCGAAACGGGGATACTAATTTGGGTTTGTCCGCCTGTCTATTCGTCTTTCTGTAACACTTCGTTTCTGTGCAATAACTGTAGCAAATGTAAACCGATTTTCTTCAAACTTAGTAACAAGTATTGCCCTTTGATTTAATAAAAAAAGACATTTTCTGCCACTTCGTACAATAACTGTACTAAATATTAACTGATTTTCTTCAAACTTGGTAACAAAGTTAAATGTCTTAAGGTCTCGGCCAAGTGCGATCGCCACTTGCGATGGACTTTATCTAGCAGAGTTATGACCCTTTGATTTAATAAAAAAAGTCATTCTCTGCCATTTCCCTGCAAAAATCTAATAAATATTAAATGATTTTCTTCAAACTTGGTAACAAGGTCAAATGCCTTAAGGGCTTATCCAAGTTCGATTACCACGGCATGTTTCAACTAAGGTACTAAAAGTTATCTTTTAATAATAATCCATCGATCTATGCTATCCAAACAACTTATATTATCTACAATGTAAACATGCCTGTCGTCTTTCACTGCCTCTCAACATTTAGTTAGTAAATGCACAGGCTTAAACCGTCCCTAACTGTTTATACTTGTTATCAAATGTATACGGAGTTTAAGCGTTTTGTGCGCTTTTTATAGATTTCGACCTGTCAGTATGTATAATTGTAATCTGAATTCCTTATCCGAATTTCCGAGTACTCGCGCCAATAAATTAAATGTTGTTTGACCGTGCCAAAATACGCCAGTTTGAAAACAGGAAATAAAAAAGTAAGTTTTACTACCGATCTCGCTTCCTGTTCCATATCGCGTATTCTACCCTGGCTAATGCCAAGACTCTAATTAAAGAAGAGCCAAAACAAGCAAAGATATTTTAAAGGCCTGTTTCATTTTCGATTTAGGAGAAATGAAAGTTTTCATGTTGGAGTAATTTTCCTCAGAGACGCCAAGATTTTGTACTTTATCTTTGCTTTGTATTAGTGTGTCCGATATGAGAAATGTTTATGATATATAAGGAAAATGTGTGAGAATATGAACCTATTCCATATATAAATATGAGGTGCTATAGATCTAGTCAGGCGGTATGGTAGAAAAAGGAAAGAGGAAAACTTGACACACTCTGAATGAGACCAAACCTAATATCGGTCTAGCGTGTATTGTCTTACCATCATATCCATAGCTTATTTCAGTAATGTGATTAAGAACTGTGTTTTGTTATTTTTTTAACCAAATCGGTCCATTTAACTAATCTCATCATAGGACGGAAATGTGTGTTCACTATTATAACGGCCTCTTGTCCGTATACCATAAACATATACCGATATGTATTTAAAATATCATCCCAAAAATATAAAATGTGAAACATGTTACAGAACACCTTAGCTTTGTGTGTGGGAGTCGAAAAAGCAAGGCCCCTCTCAGTTACTGCTAGTCCCCAATACACCTATTACATACCAATGTTAATTTCTATGATCACACAGAAACTAAGGAGATGTTCGCCTAATCATTATTAACCAATAACACATTCTTCTATGATATATCCTATGTGTTCAGAGATAAGTAATAGTGATCTGTTCATCGTCTACAAATAGAAATGAGTCGCTGTGTACGATACAAGACGTAACAAACAGCTACTTGTTTCAAGACACTTGCTGCCTCGTATATCTTCTAAAATTCAAAATATAGTACTGGAAATGAAAATTTATTGTTAACCCCGGAAGGTCGTTGTTTCTGTTATTTAAAAGGATTAACTTCTATTTCCCCTATTTGGCCCCGCCCCTCCTGCCCCAGGGGAGTCAGAGCCAAAATTTGTACAAATTCTGTTTCCCTTCTCCCAAGGACGTTTTCTGGCCAAATTTGGTTACAATCCATGCAGAACTCTAGGACAAGTAGCGAGTTGTAGGATTTACCTTTATTACCCATATTGGGCCCCAACCCTCCTGCCCCCGGGGGGGTCAAAGCCAAAATTTATACAGGTTCTGTTCCCCTTCTCCAAAGACGTTTCTGGCCAAATTTGGTTACAATCCATGCAGAACTCTAGGACAAGTAGCAATTTATAAGATTTACCTCTATTTACCCCTATTGGACCCGCCCCTCCTGCCCCCGGGGGTCAGAGCCAAAATTTGTACAATTTATATTCCCCTTCCCCCAATGATGTTTCCGGCCAAATTTGGTTTCAATCCATGCATAACTCTAGGACAAGTAGCGATTTATAGGATTTACCTCTATTTCCCCTATTGGGGCCTCACCCCTCCTGCCCCCTGGGGGTCAGAGCCAAAATTGATACAAGTGCTGTTTCCCCTTCCCCTAAGGATGTTTTGTGGTCACATTTGGTTACAATCCATGCAGAACTCTAGGACAAGTAGCGATTTATAGGATTTACTACTATTTCCCCTATTGGGCCCCGCTTCTCCTTCCCCAGGGGGGTCAGAGCCAAAAGTTTATACAAATTCTGTTCCCCTTCCCCCAAGGATGTTTCTGGCCAAATTTGGTTACAATCAATGCAGAACTCTAGGACAAGTAGCGTATGGGCCCCAACCCTCCTGCACCCGGGGGGTCAGAGCCAAAATTTTATACAAGTTCTGTTCCCCTTCCCCCAAGAATGTTTCTAGCCAAATTTGGTAACAATCCATGCAGAACTCTAGGACAAGTAGCGATTTATAGGATTTACTACTATTTCCCCTATTGGGCCCCGACCCTCCTGCCCCCGGGGGGGTCAGAGCCAAAATGTATACAGGTTCTGTTCCCATTCCCCCAAGGACGTTCCTGGCCAAATTTGGTTACAATCCATTCAGAACTCTAGGACAAGTAGCGATTTATAGAATTTACCTTCTATTTTCCCCTATTGGGCCCCGCCCCTTCTGCCCGTGGGAAGTCAGAACCAAAATTTTATACAAGTTCTGTTCCCCTTTCCCAAGGATGTTTCTGGCCAAATTTGGTTAAAATCCATGCAGAACTCTAGGACAAGTAGCGATTTATAGGATTTACCTCTATTACCCCTATTGGGCCCCGACCCTCCTGCCCCCGGGGAGTCAGAGCCAAAATTTATACAAGTTCTGTTCCCCTTCCCCAAAGAAATTTCTGGCCAAATTTGGTTACAATCCATGCAGAACTCTAGGACAAGTAGCGATTTATAGGATTAACCTCTATTTCCCCTATTGGGCCCCGCCCCTCCTGCCCGGATGGGTCAGAGCCAAATTGATATAAGTTCTGTTCCCCTTCCCCTAAGGATGTTTGTGGCACATTTGGTTACAATCCATGCAGAACTCTAGGACAAGTAGCGATTTATAGGAATTTACTACTATTTCCCCTATTGGGCCCACCCCTCCTGCCCCCGGAGGGTCAGAGCCAAAATTTATACAAATTCTGTTCCCCTTCCTCCAAGGATGTTTCTGGCCAAATTTGGTTACAATCCATGCAGAACTCTAGGACAAGTAGCGAAATATAGGATTTACCTCTATTACCCTTAATGGGCCCCGCCCCTCCTGCGCCGGGGCGTCAAAGCCAAAATTGATACAAGTGCTGTTCCCATTCCCCTAAGGATGTTTGTGGTCACATTTGGTTACAATCCATGCAGAACTCTAGGAGAAGTAGCGATTTATAGGATTTACTACTATTTCCCCTATTGGGCCCCACCCCTCCTGCCCCCGGAGGGTCAGAGCCAAAATTTATACAAATTCTGTTCCCCTTCCCCCAAGGATGTTTCTGGCCAAATTTGGTTACAATCCATGCAGAACTCTAGGACAAGTAGCGATTTATAGGATTTACCTCTATTACCCTTAATGGGCCCCACCCCTCCTGCCCCCGGGGGGTCTGAGCTAAAATTTATACAAGTTCTGTTCCCCTTCCCCCAAGGATGTTTCTGGCCAAGCTTGGTTACAATCCATGCAGAACTCTAGGACAAGTAGCGATTTATAGGATTAACCTCTATTTCCCCTATTGGGCCCCGCCCCTCCTGCCCTGGGTGGGTCAGAGCCAAAATTGATACAAGTGCTGTTCCCCTTCCCCTAAGGATGTTTGTGGTCACATTTGGTTACAATCCATGCAGAACTCTAGGACAAGTAGCGATTTATAGGATTTACTACTATTTCCCCTATTGGGCCCCACCCCTCCTGCCCCCGGAGGGTCAGAGCCAAAATTTATACAACTTCTGTTCCCCTTCCCCCAAGGATGTTTCTGGCCACATTTGGTTACAATCCATCCAGAACTCTATGACTAGTAGCGATTTAAAGGAAATGTTGACGGACGGACGCCGCGGGTCAGGTAAGCTAAAAATCACTAAAGTTTGGCTCGATTATTTTTGTCTCTACTACATGCCTGATTCTAGACTGATCATCAGTCTCTAGAATATTAAAAAATCGCGAAATTTTGGCTTGATTATTTTTGTCTCTACTACATGCCTGATTCTAGAGTTTTAAATTAGGGGGAGATAATCTAGTAAAGAACTCTGTTGAGAAAGGCTTATCAGCAACTTAGGGTCTGGTTGCCAGTCTTGGAAAATGTGTGAGAATGTGAACCTATTATATATGCAACATAAACACGAGGTACTATAGATCTAGTCAGGTGGAAAAGTAGAATTTTAATGGCAATAATAAAAATTGATGCAAATAGTTCTTAGAACAATGGACTCAATAGACAAATTGTATGGATGGTTGAATATATTGACGTGCTACTAATAGTCAGGGTTAATTAAGGACAGTCTGTCACCTGGCCGAGACACACCAAAGTCTATAAAAGTGCTAGTGTCTACACAAACGATCGATGAACACGGAATTTGTTCGCTTGACACTGGAATATATGCATGTAAACTGAAGATGAAAAGTGATATCGATTGTAATAATTTTGCAGGATTTTATTTTAAAACTAAAGATAACAAATTAATACAGAAACGACACTAAATATGTTATACATGTATATCTTAACAGTTTTGTATTATACCTATCTGAGACTGTCATCACATGTAACCATTCCACACACGAGGTCATGTGACGGTTTGGTTACCACTTTAGTTTCCGAGGGATCCGACATATCTTTTATAATTCCGGAAACATGATAACGTTAGTCATGGGAATCCATGTCGGCTTTAACACCATCTAGGAGTTTTGAAATCACACTCCTTTCTGATGGTGAATATTGCAAAAGACATTTTATTTGCCAGAATATATTTTTGGCAGTTCTAGAAAAGGATGTCGTGTCTAAGCTACAAAGGAATTTTGGTACTTCCCGTGAATGACTAAGCACATCTTCAGCAGTACCTTGGAACAATACTTTACCAAACAGAAGATAATAAAGTAACATTCCAGTGCTCCATAAGTCTGCCAAAAATGCATTGTATGGAACTTCCCTTAGAACTTCCGGTGCCAGATACGGAACATTTCCAAGGTAATCCTCGCACGAGACTACTTCACCTTCACTTGTCACCGCACAAACCGCAAGGCCAAAGTCCGCCAATTTAATGACGTGGTCCGCAGTTATCAAAACGTTGCCAGGGGTCAAATCTCTGTGAGCGATCGCACACGAATGACAAAATGCTATTGCTTTTAAAATCTGAACATTGAATCTTCTTAGAAATAATCCTTTTAATGGAAAACTTTCTCGTAAATAATTTTCCAAATTTCCGTTTTCAGCATATTCCAGTATAAGGTTTACGGAGTTTGAAGCTATATACCCCTCCTCAAAGTGGATGATATGGTCATGCTTCAGACTTCGCAGACACTCAATTTCTGCAACTATATAGTCATTTTTCACGAGATTCCCTCTGTAAGATATTTGTTTCAACACGAACACATTTCCTTCTGCTAAAGTCTGTATTGTAAAAATGTCACCAAAACTTCCTTCATCTGTCTTTTTCAAAATCCTATACTTTTTATCCATTTTAAAACAATCTCAACTGTTGCTTTGAATATTACGCATAGATGTTTTGTGTTGGTGAGGCTATACTGCCTCAAAATAATCTACCTCCGTACCTTACACTTTTAATATTATCCATCCCTACAGATTGCTGTAACGAACGTTAAATATCTCTGACGATTATTAAGTCGTCCGCAGTATACGTTAAGCTGCTAATAAAAAAGAAATCTGACTTATATTAATCTTTCCCATGAGGTTCTCTCAGTGAAATTTAGGTCTGTCTCAGAACTTAAATCCCACACAAATGTTTTCTACAATTTAATTTTCACCAAATAGTTTGCCACTACATTCAACACAATCCAGAATCGCTCAGATACATTATACTATCAAATATGGATTATTGCCTTGTGAAAATAACTTTTAACCACAATTCTGAGCGTATTTGAATAGTTTCACCTATAAAACAACTATCCAATCGCAGACCATTCAACATTCCAGCTACGTAAATCTGTTCCTCCATTATCTAGTTACCTTTATGTGTATTTCCCCAATCACATTATTAGAAGTTTAGAATTGCACTGTATACAGCGAAAGCACTTGGTGTATGTAGATCTACAGATTACCTAACATGCCTTGTAACTGCCCTCGGCAGATCTGTAGCTTTTGTAAAAGTGCAGTAGTTCGCTCCTGATTGGCGGACTTTCCATGTTAAATGACAGTAGGCGTACATCACGTTTCATCTCAACAATCCTCTTCTTATTTATCAGATATAATTCCAGGATGCATGAGAAGCATTCTAATTAATGTATACATGATGGAGAGCGAGAATAAACTTGCAGTTTAACAATACATTGTCCAGACTATAAACATGTATACGACGTTTCTGTTATCTGTAAACATTCCTCAACCCTCAGATATTCTTTACTTACAGGCTTGCTATGCGATTTATCCAAGTTTCCCGATATGTATGTGATGTTACTGTCACGATTTACGTAATGCTTTCCAAGGTTATTACCAAGATCGACCCTTAAGACGTCTTTGTTTATTTCTGTAAGGTGTATGACATGAGTGAAATTTATTTCTGAAGATTGATGACGGAACTTTCACACCTTTTGGCAAAATATCATGGTAGCTTTCCTGCAGTTTGAACTGTCAATTTCTTACATAGTTCAAATCATTTAATTTTATTTGATTTGTCTTTATTTAATCAAATATTCATGATTATGTACATTTGGATTGGCGGGTTCCGTATATCTTTTATAAAATCAGATTTTCATAAAAATATCAGAATTCGTAAATTCATGACAATATAATAGATACTTGATAACCGGAAGGGACAACATGTGCCGATAATATATTGACATAGAAAAGACAAGTGGCCTCAAATCAATAGTGAAATTAATGTATAAAATTTTCACAAATCGTAAGTCTATCTAACACGAACACACTAATTGACAGGTTAAGTTATCAAAGCTTAAATGCTAATACAGTGTTATATGTATATCCTTTATCTCCTAGTGGCACCTGGAGGAGGTGTTAAAGACTGTGGTGGCTCCATGAATTATGTAACACCGGCTCTGTATTTGTGCCAAACAACAAAGAACTCAAAAAAAAGTGTTTGGCAATTATTAAGATCTAAACTCTAATGTTAACGAGGAATCCACGGATCAACTACAATTTATCATCCATGTCAAACGTGACATTATTTTTAAGCATTGTTAGTCTTAACAATTTATACGACGTCAATAATCAAGAGGATTTCAATGCTACAGAGCGAGATTTTTTCTTCTGAAATGCCCGGTTCAGGAATTTTCTTTCATTTAAAACTGCAAATTCATGTAATTTTGTTTCTGAAAGAATTTTGTGGTGATTTTACTTCTGACAATATATATTAAACATTTAAAAAAATTCGAGTTGTAACACAACTTGTATTAATATCTAATACAATACATCTTTGAACCTTTTATTGATGTCCCACTGTCATTAAGAAATTACATTTGTATTTCGACAATATATTACAGTCTATTACTATTGGATAATGATATGCTTACAGACATCATGTGAAAGGAATGTGCTGCGCATGTAACTCTTTATAATTACTTGTGATTGTACGACTAACGTACACTACTACTGTTGAAAGGTTGATGGTGCACCTGCATTAATGATATCTAAAAATATAATCTACATGGAATTTCCTGACTGTGATACCACTAAATACCGAAGTCGCAGTTGTGTGGCCGCACAGCGTACCAAAAACTGCGAGCGCACATCGTGCATACATCGTGCGCACAGCTGTGTGGTTCGGATCGCTTACCGCACAGCTGTGCGATCGCTGTAATATTTTATCATTATATTTGAAATATAGTTTGATTGATATACATTAAATTTTGCTTTATTCATTGTATTGTCAGTTTAAGCGATATCTCTATTTATTATATATAAACATGAAATTTATATTGAAATAAAGCACAAGTTTGTACATTTATTAGAAGATTATTAACTGAAAGTGATATCATTTACATTAAAATAATGTGGAGTGTTATATATAATTCATGTTGTCAAGAAACATTTTAATCATACGTGTAGATAGGTTTAATTAGTGTTTACACATACACATAAAATACAATATCTTATCATACTACAGGTACGTAGATATCTGTACATGTGTATTATACAAAAGTGTAATTGGTACAAAAGTCTGTTGCATACACTAATATATATATACATTGTACATGTACTTTACGTTGTACGGGGGATACAGGTATACACTGTACCTGCATTTACGTAATTATATATATAAAAATGACTTGCAATTGTGTACTGTAAATTATAGGCACACAGGGCTGTCGTTATAGTCACTTATAAGCCTAGGGCCCTTTCCTCCCTCCTTTCCCTATCCCACAACCTAAGAACGCGGTGGGTAATCACGTGGTCTGTAGTTGGTGTGTTACACGAATCAAAATGGCGGCCGCCAGCAGTTTTGCCAGAAAAGGAGGTAGGTCACTGAAAATACCCTTTGTATCGGCATTTTATAGTGACGAGCATATGCTATACATAATTCTAGACAAACCGATACCTTAGTTGTGTTGCAACGCTCTGTACTCTGTAACATTCTGACCAAAGTTTTGAATCGGAGCGATTTTGCTCGTAGTAGAATTGGTAGTATACACGAACATACACTTTTCGTACGTTTTCTGTGATTAGACGGGCCTATTCGCTGTAAATGTGATATTGTCTAAATGTTATAGTCTACATTCAATTGCACATCTAACCTTTCTGACAGAAAACATCATGTTCACTCTTAATTCTTTGGTTTTGTAAAAGGATGAGTAAACACGTACCGTTTTGGACTGTTGAGTTGACACGAACTTCTACATGTAGGCCTACTTATTTCCGTCAATTTGACTAATCTGGCAAACATTGATAGTGTGTGCTCAAGTTTGTAAGATTAACTTATAGCAGTGAAAAGTAAGATTAGTATACTTGTTTAATTGATTAAACTTTAACACATAACATTGGAAGGTGAGAGGATATACCCTTTTGAATTCCGGAAGTGGACGTCTTTTGCAACATCAGTCAAAATGGTAAATATGTACGTTGTTTTTTACGACAAATATGCCATACAAAACAACAGGAATCTGTAAAATATGCCGTACAGTCATTATTGGCTTACATCATGTTGATCTCCAGTGACTGCAGTCCAACTGAATTTAAGCAATGTCGTTGGTAAATATATTGATGAATTACTTTTACTTTTTAGAGTGTTGAATATAACAAATTAGTGATCAATTACTTGATTGTCTTTGAAATACAAGGGATCCTCGGTGGTATTCCCACAGGGGGCCAACTCAATGAAAATGAATGTTGTCACACATTTTTTGTATTTGGTTGATGGACTGCTGAGTATATATGACAGTCATGTTATTTTTTCAGAAAATATGAAATTTGAAAAATTATTAAAAAAGTGGGATATTTACTTTACTGTTTTATAGTAAATATCCGTTTTTTTTAATTATTTTTCAAATTTCATATTTTCTGAAAAAAAATCACATGACTGTCATATATACTCATCAGTCTATTTACCAAATGCAAAAAATGTATCAAAGTGATCTCTGAAAAATACCAAATTTGTATTATTGATGTTGTACTGATTAATTGTTTGTTGTTTATAAACTTGTGATTTTCCCTTTGGATGAATAAAGTTATGGTAAGTATTATGTCAGCCTAAATTGGTTACGGAAAACATCAATTTCTTTCTGTGACTAAATTGTAGGTTCATTCTATAACATATTCATTTATAAAACTGATTAACAAACAAATCTAAACATTACCAACACTTAAAACATTAAACATGTGCGTTATATACCTTATATATCTGATTACGTTCCCAAATTTCCCCGTTTGTTTCCTTAACCAGATGATATGCAGTCATGGCTTTGATGCAGTAGGTTGTGAATGTCCTGGATATTATAACAGTTGTCATAAATATTAAACGATATTCCATTGAACGATAGCTTGTTAATATATTCCATTGAATTTTAACCGCCCACATATTACATCATGCGGTTGTTTCTAACTGGTATAAGTTAATCACGTAAACATACTTGAACACAAGTACATGTATTAGGCCTATAATATCATTGTTTGTCAGCTTAGTCAAATTAACGGACATATGTAGCAGTTCGTGTCAACTCATCAATCCAAAACGGTACGTGTTTACTCACCCTTTCGTAAAACTAAAGCATTAACAATAAACATGATGTTTTCTGTCAGAAAGGTTAGATGTGCAATTGAATGTAGACTATAAAATTTTGACAATATTACATTTACAGCAAATGGGCCCGTCTAAACACAGAAAACGTACGAAAAGTGTATGTTCGTGTATACTACCAATTCTTCTACGAGCAAAATCGCTCCGATTCAAAACTTTGGTCAGAATGTGACAGAGTACAAAGCGTTGCAACACAACTAAGGTATCGGTTTGTCTAGAATTATGTATAGCATATGCTCGTCACTATAAAAATGCCGATACAAAGGGTATTTTCCGTGACTTACCTCCTTTTCTGAAAAAACTGCTGGCGGCCGCCATTTTGATTCGTGTAACACACCAACTACAGACCACGTGATTCCCCACCGTGAAGAAGGAAACACATTACCTGAGATGATGATCAGTCAGGCGTATATCTATTTTCTTTAACACCATGGGGTCCATTATAGCAATCATTTCGATTGATCACAAGCATGCTGTGATCGCCTCTATACCTGAAGACCCCATGTGTTATTTTGTTTCAAATAATGATAATCTTATAGCTACTTTTTATCAAATTGCGTTTATACTTTTAATTGAGAATAATTGATATAATACTATTTTTTTCTCAAAATGAAGATAATGTACACTTTTTTAGTACCTTTTTGTATTTTATTTATCTTTTTTCCAGGAAAGGGAGAGGGTTTATTAAAAAGTTAAATTTATACTACATATATACATATATGTGTATTTCAAATATGCTTCGAGACAATAACCATTTGGTTCCCTTTATACCCTGCGGCACCCCAAACCTACCTACATGTACAGTATATATATGTACATTGTACATGTATATAGTTAGCTATTTTCCGTGTATTTCGCCGCGCGCTCTGTCACTAATTTTGCCCTCTGGTCATGAATTGTTTTACCTTCAATTTAACTGATATCCTGGCTCAGGTATACAAACTTGTCTAACAGATATTGTATAGAGAGTATATGAATACCTGAATGAACGTACGTAAAACAAGATATTTAGATAATATTCTATATAAATTTCTGGTAAAACATTTATAGATAATAATGCTGCCCCGCTTTAAAAGATTTATATGATTTGTTTTAGATATTTATATACAATTAAATTTCAAAACTGAAACATTGCTCAAGTTAACAATAAAAAAAAGAGTTTGAAAATTTAATACGTAGTATATCAACCTTAAAAAGGCCTAATTAGCCGGTACAGTAGACTGCTTAGCAGCCTCTACACGTAAATTTTAAAGGAAACAAAACAAACCAAAATACATATTTGTTATATTATGGATATCCTTTATACAAGTGTGTATATCACATTTGGATTTACCGTGTCTTCAATACAGTAGCAATAAAACCCCTTCATCGTTCCGCACGTTTACTGAATAAAATTGAATACCTATATTTATATTGACCACGATAACTATCGCCCAGACACCGTTCCTACCGCCCAGACCGCACATCGTGCGCATACCGCACGAACCGCACATCGTGCGCACACCGCACATCGTGTAACGTTGTGCGGTCACACAACCGTAGGTCATTTGACCCGAAGGGTCACATGCACCGTTCGTCGTCGTGCGTCATCCGCCGTGCGAAGTGCGTGAACGTTTCATTCAAACGACTTCTTCTCAAGAACCAAAGTTCTAGGGTATTTGGACAAAATTTGTTGAAATGAATGACCCTGACCATCATTCAAGGTCACAGGGGTCAAAAAGGCTTAAATCTTTGAACGACTTCTTCTCAGGAAACAGAAGGACCAGGGAACTGATATTGGGCCTAGTAGCAAGCTCGGATGTAGGGCTACCAAGTTTGTTCAAATAAATGACCTTGGCCTTCATTCAAGGTCAGAGGGGTCTAATAGGCTTAAATCTTTAAATAACTTATTGTGAATAACTAAAAGGCCTAGAGATCTGATATTTGGCCTGTGACATGCTGTGATGAAGGGCTACGAATTGAATTAGTTTGTTCAAATGGATGACCTTGATCTTCATCCAAGGTCACAGGGGTCGAAATGGCTTAAGTCTTTAAACAATCTGATTAAAATACAGATCCATATTATCACTACGTTGGATAGGAGGATCTGAGAACATCCCATTAGGGGTCACGTCAAGATGACCTTTTGAAATGGCCAATCAAATTGGCACTGCCAGAATCTTGACTGGGGACGAAATAGTTTGAAAAAGCTGTCCAAATTATTTTCGTGTATGTAGCCATCTCGCCCGAAGTGCACAAGAAAGCTAATTGTATATGTATACTGGGACGAAAAGACATTTTCAATGATGTTGTAAGGTGTAGAAACTGCATTTGCTCTGTAGAACACGTGGTATAAAGGTCATGTGGACGTGGCCCCTTATGGAATATTGTCAGATCCTCTATTGAACGGAGTGGTTATAAGGATCTGTGTTTTAATCAGATTGGTCTTTAAATGACTTCTTGTGAATAACTAATTATATAAGAGGCCTAGAAACCTGATATTGGGCCTGCACCATGCTGTAATGAAGGCCTACCAATATCTTCCAAATGGATGAACTTGATATTCATTCAAGGTCCCAGGGATCAAATAGGCTAAAATCTTTAAATTAATTCTTGTAAATAACTAAGAGGCCTAAAGACCTGGTATTGGGTCTGTGACATGCTGGGAAAAGGGTGTACCAATTTTGTTCTAACAATTCACCTTGACCTTCATTCAAGGTCACAACAGCCAAACTGACTAAAATCTTTTAACGACTTCATGGGAACAAGCAAGAGGCCTAGATACCTGATATTGGGTTTGTGAAATGCTGGGATGAAGGACTACCTTTGTTCAAATGAATGACTTTGATCTTCATTCAATCTCACAAGTGTCAAAATGGCTAAAACTAAGACCCGTGGTACTGATGGTTAGCCTGTAGCATGCTTGGATAAAAGGCCTCTGGGGGTAAAATGTGTTACAATTGCTAACCATCTATTAAATATTGTATATACAGTCAGATGGTCGTGAAGGTCCATTGTGTATACAGTCAGATGGTCGTGAAGGTCCATTGTGTATACAGTCAGATGGTCGTGAAGGTCCATTGTATATACAGTCAGATGGTCGTGAAGGTCCATTGTATATACAGTCAGATGGTCGTGAAGGTCCATTGTGTATACAGTCAGATGGTCGTGAAGGTCCATTGTGTATACAGTCAGATGGTCGTGAAGGTCCATTGTGTATATACAGTCAGATGGTCGTGAAGGTCCATTGTGTATACAGTCAGATGGTCGTGAAGGTCCATTGTGTATACAGTCAGATGGTCGTGAAGGTCCATTGTGTATACAGTCAGATGGTCGTGAAGGTCCATTGTGTATACAGTCAGATGGTCGTGAAGGTCCATTGTATATACAGTCAGATGGTCGTGAAGGTCCATTGTATATACAGTCAGATGGTCGTGAAGGTCCATTGTGTATACAGTCAGATGGTCGTGAAGGTCCATTGTGTATACAGAGATGGTCGTGAGGTCCATTGTATATACAGTCAGATGGTCGTGAAGGTCCATTGTATATACAGTCAGATGGTCGTGAAGGTCCATTGTATATACAGTCAGATGGTCGTGAAGGTCCATTGTGTCTCTTGTATTTCCAGTGTACCAATCGTACGACGAGTATATATTTATATAAATCAATTGATATAAGAACCTCCCTATGTAGCTTTGTAAGTGACGCTATGATGACGAGTTCCCCCATAAGATTTCAAAAAGATTTTTGTCCGTTGTGTGCGCTTATCCATCATATTAATATCATCTTTTAGTTTCAGAATGCCTTGTAGATATTAGAAGGCGTATAGTAGGTAGACTACAACCATTTAAAGGAAAGAAGAACTCGCTGTCAAATAGATATATGGTGTATTGTGTGATATGAAAAAGCACTATTGGTGACGCGAGATTAATCATCATGCTTTTAATTGATCGATCGTCACTAAAACAAACAGATAGTGGTCAAAATGAGCAAACTATTTCTGAACAATAATGATAGTGGTCAAAATGAGCAAACTATTTCTGAACAGTAATGATAGTGGTCAAAATGAGCAAACTATTTCTGAACAGTATCGTTTAACAATACCACAACACGTTAACCATCTGAACACAATTATCGCATTACACAATGACAACACGCACCTCGCACAACATACACGCAACACACCGCATACATGAGAGGCCGTCCTAACATGACCATAGCTGTTAATAGGACGTTAATTAATCAATCAAACGAACAAACAAACGGGGTACAACGAAAGCAAACCTTTTTATACTAACAACGAAACTGTTGTATGATACGAATCTGCTGTATCTCAAATGGAACGCGCCGTACCAGCAGAACTGTATCGGTAAAAGTGTATCTTTGTTGAAAATAAGGCAGAGCGTATTTACATCCGATCAAATTACATGAATTGTTTATTTCAATGTGTGCCGAAATTATTTGGGTATTATTTTTATATCCATTTTATTGTTAACACCGAAAATACTTAGCTTTTGTATTAGAAGCGTATCTTTTATATGGGTGTCGCCATCATGGAAAAATCATGTGTGCAATCATACATAGCATGTATATGTACCCTCAGCACTCTTACATAATTTATTGGACAGTTTGTGAAATGTTCACTTATTATATAACTGCATGCTCCTACTGACTATTTATTTCATGGTTTTACCCGAGGAATGTAGTATTACTGAGAAACGTTATATATAATTGTGGTCTGACTATTATAAATGTCGAACGCCATCACTAAGACCTCGCCAGATTTTAGCAAGAGTGATGGTTTATTTTGATGCAGTAATGGAAACGATTATAAGTTTATCCCAGAAAATAACGTATTGAGCATGCGTAAGTGCGACTTCCGACTAGATCCTTGACAAAATGATAAGGTGTAGTGGAGAGAATTCTGGGAAATCTTATAAATTCTGTGCTTTGTGCATTCACGTTAGAATCTTGCCCGGGCTGCAATTTTGTGTACGTCAGGAATCCGGGTTTGGTAAGGGATTACGACACTCTGACCCAATAGTCTGCTGATATAGACAGACGTTCTATCCAGCTCAAAGCTCACGCACCGTTCGCATTACACGTAGTAAAAATGCATCCTTACTTGTGTAGGGTATGCTTGTCTTTTTATTCAATCTAATCTATTTCACCTCTATCGAATTAGTGAACTCTACATTAAAATACTCTGAAGTATCCTTGTGATAGCGTAAATATCAAATTATAGTAAGATCTCACTGAAACGTACATACCGTACATCGCTGAAGTTATACTAAACCTAAAAACCATGATCCACATTTAATTTACTTTTTAATGTAACGAATGAAGTTAAAGAAATTGAAATGATTCTGTCGTATAATCAAATATAACAAGTCCAGAACATGATGAAAGTCGTGCAGAATTACTTCCATTGTAAAAATAACTCACTTGTTGTATACCATTTGATAAAATTAATGTTTTATTTACATTTTAGTTTTCAAAATGACTTTAACAAAAAAGACGCTATATTACACAGATAAGAAGCAATTTACTTTATTGAGATGATAAATATAGAACACAGTTGATGTGGCTCGTTACATCTTGCCTATGAATATATTCCAGGTGAGTCTTTTCTAGTGCACGCACCATTGAAACCACGTGATAAGAATAAATGTAGTTTTCTATGTTAAAGTATATCAGATACGTGCATGTGCTATATTATTATGAAATAAAGATAGTGGTTATCATAGGGAGATAGCACAAGTCGAAGTCAACAACCTAACGCACAAGGTTAAAACATCTGTCAAGGATATGATCAATTAATTTTAGTGTCGGTGCGCCTGGTGAGTTTTGAAATTGATTTGTCTGGCAGATAGTGAATACACAAGTTAATTTCTCCGGAGTGACTATCAACGATAACACATTCATATGAACCTATATTCAACCAGTTTACTTTTCCTCCGAAAGCACTCTTAATGAATACGGTTTATTCATTGTTCCGTAATGTAGTATTTTCTAGTGAACGATCGTATAATTGATAACATTGATGACATATTTTGTTACATCCATCTAGATGAGACTAAAATTCGCTAAACATGTTTACAACGAAAATGTACGTATGACGACTTTCAAGTATTACAAGTTATAGGTAAAGTAAGAGACGCATGCCTCTATATCCATTTCCCAAATAACTAGAAATTTATTTGTTACTGTTGGGAAAGTAAGCGTTAGTCTTCATTAAAACCCTTCCACGGACAGTGTAAACAATAAATCTTGATCGCGATGCTATTTATGATGCACTTAAAACTAGAACACTGACACGTCAGAAAGGGCCCCGCTATGTGTCTGACGTGCTTAAGTGAAAAAGTAGTATTTTGACAACGAATTCTTCCGTGTTAGCTATATGTTGCTAATAAATAATTAATGTCAACATTAATTGGGAAACCGATGATGGTACATTATTATAATTCTTTGGAAAAAGTCTTCCAAGTATTTAACTTGAATCCTGATTCCAAGCTAACATTACATTAAGAGCATACAATTAACTCAAATACCCCTTTTAAACAAGGTAAACCTCATAGTTTGCTGAAGAAACACATAACAAATGTGAAAGGAAGGGAATAAAGGTCTTGCTCAAATATTTTAATCATGTAAACGTTTTTTTTTCCATAAGAGTTGTATCTGCAAATAAACTCTGTGGAATGGTATATCTAATCATATCATGTAGCCATTTTGATTCAAATCATATTGACTTTAATTAATATATTAAGCAATGAATAATTTTATTTATTATGTCATAACAAATTGTTAATAAGTCCAAAAATGGAAAATGTCAACCTTTGATGCAGTGACCCCATGATCTTACCTTTGGTCAGTCAAACCTTTGGTGAGTTGACTTCGTTTAATTCTGAACAACTCTGCTTCATTATAAATGTTGTAGCAAAATGTTCATGAGAAAATAATTTTTTTTAAATTTGACCTTGACCTTTGACTTAGTAACCTTGGCCCATGACCTTACCTTTGGACAGTCAACTCCTTGTTTAATTCTGAACAACTTTGCATCATAATGTTATAACAAAATGTTTATCAGTTAAGAGCAACAACATTGTGATTTTTTTAAATGTTAAAATCCAAGATGGCCGATTTTTTAATTTAATTTCAGCCTGAAAAATTACCAAGCAGATCTAGGATGGATGGGGAATCATCATGTAAAATATGGGGAAAATACTCCACTCCCTTCCATCATTAATGTGCAAAAGAAAAAAAACGGACAGACGGACGGACGGACAGACAGACAGACGGACGGACGGACGGACGGACGGACGGACGGACGGACAACCTGATTACTATAGGGCACCCGCATCTCGATGCGGGGCCCTAATAACAATCTTGGAATGGCGGACAATTTTCCTATTCGATCCGATTAATTCATCGGATTCGCTTCGATAAGAAATTTGTTTTCCTGTTCTCGTTGGAATTTTGTCAAACCGTTTCTTATCTGAGTATCAAGAATACTTAGGTTGACTTTTAACTGTCATTAATTTCTGAAAACTCTGGTTTTCACTTCCCTTGATAGTAGCGATACAAGAATAGGTATCCCGTTTGGTTGATCTTCAGGGGTTTTTTCCGGAACTTTGGCCATATGTATGATCTTGTTGAATAGTGTTTCAACGTCGCTGGATTCTGAAGAGGATGCGAACATATTCCGTATGACCTCCGTATCGGTTTCTTTTCTGACCATTTGGATCCTGTTGTTAGGGGATACCGAAGAGTATCAAATTAGTTTGTCGCTGTTCTTTCCTTGATTCCCAATATTATGATATTCGTATTCTGTGGTCTATATTTAGTTAAGCAACATGACTTTTCTCGAGAAGAGATCTCAAAAAGAATCTGATCATTTGGCGAAAAATATCCTGAGAACAAGAAAATTAATTTTAAAGGCTTTGTCATAAAAATTCGATTCCCGTGAGTTACACTGATTAACAGTTCCTAATACACGAACAAAATCGTTATAAAACAATAACTATGAGTGGAATGCATGCTGATTAACTCCCCGTCTATTTTTGTGCTTGTTTCATTTCGAGGCTGGCAAATACATTAGGTAGCATGTGTAATTTGTTTATAGTGAGTGATAAAACCATAATACATATCATCCATGATAAAAACTTTGGACTGAGCTCGGGGATACATGGAAACTCGTACAGGCCGGAGTTTTCTTTGTTGGTGCATGTCGCTACCAGCTGTTTTACTCTTTTAATTGGCTCATACATTATATATACTATATCAAAAAAATAAATCCCTCTTAAGTGTGCTTGATAATAGATTTCCCAACAAAACAGAATTCCATTAGAAACCGTGTGCCATTTTTCGCCTGTAGAACAAGCATTATTACATACGTACTGACAAAGTAAGTTATGAAACGCAGCAATTGGCTCTACTGCAAGGGATAATGGAGGTTGGGATAACTTTAACTCATTTCAATGACTAAGTCGAGTAATCTAAATCACATATTCTAGGAGATTATAACCACCATTATCATATTTAATGTCTTCTTTGGCAAAACTATATGAAATATATCAATTATGTTTGTTTTTGGTATTAATTTTGCTTGAGGCTGTTATATAGCGTTAATCTATAATCAGAGAAATTCTTTACTTGAGGAAGGAAATTTGGTTTAGGTTTCAATACACGAGGAAATATTTTAGCGTGAAGGAGGAGCTTCACGTATGAGCGATATTTTGAGAACTCTTAATTAAAATTAAAGAAATTTAGGGACACTTCACCACATTAAACGTTGGGTACAAGCAGGCTCTTCTGTATTTTTTAGTTAGAATGCTATTTCAGAGGGATCGTTTAGAGTTACGTAACAATTAATTGAGCATGCCTCTCTTCCGTCAAGTGTCGTCGTTAGCCTAGACGTGTCTGCTGCACATTATACACCAGTGGGGTGTAAATCGTGGCTGCTGTAGTGTTGAAAGCCCCTAGTCTACTTACAGCGAAGTAGACTGATTTACAAATACTCTTGGATAAGCCTAAGCATCACTCGTGTATCAAGAATACATGTTTATATTTCGTTTTCCATTTTTCTTCCTTGGAGAGAGCTGTCTGATTACAACATAAAATAATAAATGCAAGTCAAAGTAAAATTCCCCATTGCTAGCAGATCTTGTTATATGCTAGACTTAATCAAATGTATTGTTTCCATGCCAGCTTGCTGTCTTCGTACGGCAGTTAGAGATATTATCACGTGATACAAAGAGAAATGTCCGTCATTATCATAATAAATTATCATGACAGGTACGTCTTGTTTTCTTGATGTAAAATAGAAGATATCTTCCCAGTGTAATCAATGACGTAGATCAGTCAGGCGTCTGTTTACAGCAAGAGGATTTATCGGTATGTTGTTTTCATTTAAAATACCCAAGAGTTCCAAATAGAAATTAATCATCATTGAGAAAACATATTTTGTTCTTGGTTTCTTTATAAAAATGAAACTGTAAAGGAATATCTGGGAAAACGGAATATAACCAGCATAATAAACTCCTGTTCATACATTTGTTAATTATGCTATTTTTTCTCTAAATCTTTTGTCTCCGATATTACAAGTACTGTAACAATAACCAATTTTTGAAGAGTAATAATTAAACTATTATTTATAGTATCGTGATCTTGCTCAATTCATTTCAGTTTTCTTAGCACCTTACTCAACTTAAGATAAAATGTGAGGAGCAGACAGGAGCGAGTCTTTCTGTGTAGAAGATCTATCTACATACAATGTATGCAGCGAGGGGTTCCAAACTGAATATTATTGTAACGTCCTACTGTGGTTATGACAACAATGAGCAGTGGGATCTGTGTAGGTTCTAACAGGTGTGATAGTATTATTGGCACCTGCGCCTCTTCAGGTAATAAGTATGATGGAACGGTGTTTCTTTGTGGCAAAAGCAGAAACTCTAGATGTAAAATGGAATTGTGATAGATTGATAGTTTGGGTGTCATTTGTAAACAGCATTATGTTACTATAGACAACTGTGTAACAATAACATTACATAATAGTTTGTCTTTGATATACAAACAAACATTATAGAGTAATCAACAGCTGACGTAAACTACCTGTACCCCGTATTATTTAACAATGGTGATTATAAAACCATCGCAATTAAACGTCAATACTTTTGACACTTGGTATAATGCTTCACATATTAAGCATTCTAATGAACCGTAATGTTTAAAGAAATGAAGAATTGCAAGAAATGAAGAATTGAATTGAAACATGACTAAATACTATTTATCATCGTTGTATCCACCAACTAAGGTTTGAATCCGATATTTAAATTTTCAGCTTCATGGTTCATATTTTCGTATAGGATGGCTTGTGACTAAGGAAATTTCGATATTACACCCTATTATTTGAATTTTCATATTTTTTTCAAATACAAGTGTAATTACTTAAGGCTAGTTCACAGATGATATCTTATTTGGCTTTCTTGAGGATATTCCTAGAACGTAAACTAAATTACATCCTCATTTCTTTGGCAAATATTTGTCTATCTTCATTATGTCACCGACAATTTTTGGCAAATGTATTTAATAATGTACAAATAGTAATTCAAAAAAACAAAAACAACACACAATATTAATAAAAGAGGCGAACACTTACCTCAAAGTCAGAAGGCGGAGAAACGTTAGCCCTAGTAGGAAAGACACATATCCCAAACTAAGTGGTTGCCTTTTACGATCATGCACAGTGGAAACAGCAGGTAAAATTCCTACCTGCGACTAATTTGAGGTACATACATAAATTTTCTTTCTATAAAATAAACGCAAGACTATTGCCTGTTTCACAAATGTGTAGGACTGAAATTAATAACTGGATAGGCGAGTTCCTTTCTGGATGTAATACAGTAAAATGTGTGTAGGAATGTTAGGTGTGCGTTCTGGGACAACTAATGTCGTCTGGGTACTGTTGTAAGTGTATTTACGTAATGGTGTGTACAGCTAATTTAGATCTCTCCAACAAATGTTTATATCAAGTCATTTTTATAGCACAATACTTGTTATTCAAACACTTATATTTTTAGAAAATAAAAACATACATAAAATATACATCACAATTCCGTCTTTGCATTTCACAAAGTTAGCTCCCTTGTTAGTTTACATTAGTCTCGTTCACAATCATCAACAAACGCCTTTGAATGTATATTTATATTTTGTCATGGTGTCCCATACCTTTCTACATTGATCGGCAAATAATACAATGGAGACGCGCAGTGGTTTGATATAACGTTTCTTTGTTCTGCCCTGGTAAAATCATTCATACTTGTTCTGGATATGACAGCGGGAGTTGAATGTATGTGTGAACGAAGAACGGCTTAGAACTTGAGGGATCGCATTGGTCAGTGTATTATCCATAGATATAAGTTAATGTTTCCGAGGTTCTGCATAACAACATGGATGCTATGCTGTCTGTGTGATACTGCCCGTCCGTCAACATGTGTGTAAAAATTGGTTTAAGCGATAGGACAATATTTTACCGGGTACAGACAAATATTTTAGTGTTTACGGTACATTTATCTTAGTTACATCCTTAGTAATTAGTAAAATTAGCAAGTTATGTGGGTTTATTAAAAAGTATCATATTCATGAGTTTCGCTGCATCATTACCTCTAATACCGACCATCTGAACATTTCACTAGCAGAAAGGTAAGCAAAGCTATATTTCAACACACGTACAGTAATGCTTCACCATCATTATAATCTATGCTAAATTGTCTGTATTTTGTTCCAAGTGCCAAGTTTGATATGACCCTTGCTGTTAGTGTGACTTTAAAATAATCAAACATTACATTTAGTCGCCTTTTACGATATCCTGCAATTGATGCTGTGTAACATTGCAATAAACACGAAATCACAAAGGACACAACAGATTTAGGTGTATGTGATCAAATGAAACTCATTAAACCAGGACAATGGCAAGCGATAGCTTTATCATTTGGTTCTGTGGTCTCCTGAGATTAATTTCTTGGTTGTGTCACCTGGCCTAGACATACTAGTCTTTAAAAGTGGTAGTTTCTGCTCCTGCTTAGCGCTCAGCATACCGGGAGTAGGACGACTGGATCGCCCGTTTTTCAGTAAAATGTGACCGGTGTGTGTTTTCATGGAGTCTTTGGCGGCATACTTATGTGATATAGCACTATCAAAACGGCAAGAGTTCCAATATTTACTAGACACGAATATATGATAGCCTCCCAACACATGCACTTCACAATAGACATCACATACACGGCAGGCTGTCCTTAAATGAACCTTGCTGTTAATAGGACGTCAATATAATAAATCAAAACTCTAGAATGACTATAGCAGTCGATAGGACCCAACACAAACCTTTAATTAACAACCCAAAACTGATTTCAACATTTTACTACCAAGAGAGAAAGAACTCTTTCAAGTAGATCTTATATCCTTGCAGTATCACAAAAAATACATATGCCGGATATGCAGTCTTAAGACACAATACACAATCACATATACATCTCATAAAGTTGTAACAACTGAATTGAAGCCAATCCAGTATGTAATATGCCCTTGTCTTTGTCTTATATTCTTAATTGTATACATATCGAATTAAGCCAAGCTGAATTATCTTTCATTTGCCACCAAGCGTCGGATTTCATATTTTTGTTAGTTATATTCATTGTTTGAGGACTAGTGGCTTCGAATTCGATATCAATAGGTAAATTAGCTAGTTTTGCAGTTCTGGTTTTGAACACAATATTATCTTTAACGATAACCCATTTATTTATTCAGATAAATTAAATTTTATCTACATTGTAAACATGTCTATCTTCTTTCACTGCCAGTTATCAGTAAGATACTTCATGTACAGTCTAAATCCGTCTGTATCCTCGTATTCTTAGGTATCAAATTCCATGGAGTTTATGTACTCTAGCTGTGCTTTTTTAGCATTCGAAAATTGTCAGTCGTAACCGAATAACCGGAGTCAGTACTAATTTATTGGTCTTAATTATGAATTTTTGGTCTCAAATTAATGGACATCTTGGATTGATCACGTTTTCCTCCTACCTAATCGTTGATGCTAGCACTGTGGATAAGGATAACGCTTGGTCAACACAAGCAACAGTCTTTCAACGCCAACTACTTTCGAAAGTCTGTTTAGATAACTTTAGATGAACTTAGTTAAAAAAATAATTAAAAAAAAAAATAAAAAAAATAAAAATAGAAATACTTTTGGTAAAAAAATTTGGTAAAAAAGTAGTCATATTCGTTCTTTTATTTATTTTATGGTTTTATGGGCGTTTAAAAGATTTTTTCTAGTTTAAACAAATGTAATTCATTTCTAGTTTAAACAAATGTAATTCATATAAAAAAAATGGAAAAGGCAGTAAAAAGAGATAACGTTACATGGTACTAAGATTCATAGCTTATGATGCATACCGATTTCTTTAAGATACATAAAAATATTGCTTTAATTTGCTCGTCAGCTATCTGGAGAGCACCATATATACATTAATATATAATTTCCAGATGTACAATTACTCTAAAGATTAATAAACTCTATCGATATGTTCTTCATATTCACCTGATAATTAACATATAATTAATGTAAACTGCTAACTGGATGAAGTTGAAAATAGTGACATCAATGCTTTAGTAAACAAACATGAAAAAAACATCGGTCAAATGTTCTATCTGTTTTCTTTAATGTCCCGTTATTAGAATAAAAAAGATCCATATAAATCATTTCAGACGCCCCTGTGTAGGATTTAATGCGCCATGTGGTGCGGTACGGATATCCAATTTATTTGAACGACAACGCCGGTATTCGAGGGATTAAGACCATTTTCGTGTTGGAGTAAATTTAATTATCTCGAATGCCAAAAACTTGTTTGCAAGATGTTTGGTTTAACGCCCAACTCACGGTTTCTGACAATTAAGAACGGCACCCTTCAAATGTATTATGTAGTGTGAGTGAAAGTGTTTTGGGAGACTGCGGTATTTTCGTATTGTATTTTCTGATAATAGCTTGACTTTAACCATTTTTATTTTTATTGTGCTATCCCACTGATGCCTGCCGCCAAAGACACCAAAAAGCACACATCACAAGGTCAAGGTGTATGCGGTGTTCAGTGTATATGAAGTGCGTGTTTTGGGGTTCTGGGAGTATGTGGTATATTCATGTTATCTCTTCTTGTATAGTGGAACTCTTGCGCTTTTTATAGTTCTAAATTAATGATTCATGCCGCCGAAGACACAAAGCAACACACCCCACCCGGTCACATTATACTGACATAGGGTGAACCAGTCGTCCTACTCCCTATATGCTGAGCGCTACAGACTTCGTTGTATCTTGCCTAGGGGACAAAAGCTAGAGCCTACCTCATAGGGGAAAGCACTCAACATAAGACCAAAAGTGAGGCGTTGTCAAGAGAGACGTAAGGAAAAACAAAGCAAGTTAGGAAGAAGAGAAAAATAAGACAAGTCACCATGCAATAGGGGCAGTATGTGTAAGATTCATTACAATGAGTTGCAAAATTGTTAACATAATCACTAATTACCTTAAATGTGAGGTAAAGGTCATACACGTTAGAAAGGAAAAGGCAACTCTACACACTTTTAATCTTAAAGAAAAATACAAGAATATTATTGGTGTCGTGTATACGTTCTTACCGACTTATCCAGATCATTTAGAACTATATTTTGAGTAAGTCTGTGGGTATTTTGGGAGACTACTCTATGACCGAAGTGAATATCACCGCTGTATATCCATCACGTGGATAACCAGTCGACAAAGACCAGACTACCATTCCAATAATGATTATTCTCGTTCTTGTTGGTTTCTTAAATACTTATCTTAAAGCGTAATTAATATCCACTTGCTATGAGTATATTATATATACATATCTATATATGTGTTATTGTAACGATAAAATGTGAAATCTCTATACTGTCCAATTAGTTGAGTTTATAAATACACTCATGTTCTATTAACATACGTATTAAAGAACGATGAAATGTGTACATTTTGCTACATGCCATTTTGGTATGGGATTAAAATAGCAAGGCTTGGAATGACCCTGGCTGTTAATAGGTCGTTAAAATAATCAAACAAAGAAAGTGTTCCTCTCTATTCAACCAGCCACACATTGCGTTCACACCAATTACATAACATGGCTTTCTATAATCAAGAAAGAAGAAACTGAAAAGTTCGGCAATCATTAAAAACCAATAACACATTTGTCTATGGTATAACGTCTATGTCTAGAAATAGGTAATAGTGATCTGTTCATCATCTACAAATAGAAATGAGTCGCTATTGACGATAAACGACTGTAACAAACACCTCATGCTATTTTCCAAACACTTGCTGCCTCTTATATCTTCTAAAAGTTAACGCGTCTGACATGACGTGGTTATTTTTGCTTTGAATCTGGCTAGACCGTATGTGTTCTAGATAAACAAATTAAAACAGAAATGTTAGAATGATATATATGCATATTGGCCTTTAAAAGGGTTCTAAATTTAAACAAGAACGGCAATACCATTTGTACTTATTTCGCATGGTTTTATTTCAAAACTTAGTCATCACATGTAACGATTTCACATGCGAGGTTACGGAAAATCAGGAACGAGCTTCTGCATTTTCTTAACTAATTTGGTGGCAGCCGTTCGCTACTGATTTTCCATGTTAAATAAAAGTACTAAATCTGAACAAGAAATACCAATTTTACTTATTTCGCATTTTATTTCAAAACTGAAATAAAAAATCAAAGTTTTTGCAAATGAACACGTTAACGAAACTTGATATGTGGTATATCATAGCAATTTTGAATTATACCTGTCTGAGAGTGTCATCACATGTAACCATTCCACACACGAGGTCACGTGATGGTTTGGTGATCACTTTGGTTTCCGATAGATCCGACATATTTTCTATCATTCCGGACATATGGCAACGTGTGACATGGGGCGCCATTTCAGTTTTAACATCATCTAGGAGTCTCGAAATCAGGCTCCTTTCTGCTGGTGTAAATTTCAAAAGATTTCGAATCTGTTTGAATACAATTTTTTCTGTTCTAGTAAATGATGTCGTGTTTAAACTGTAAAGAAATTTCGGTACCTCCCTGGAATTGCACATCACATCTTCAGCAGTACCTTGAAACAATACTTTACCAAATAAAAGATAATAGAGTAACATTCCAGTGCTCCATAAGTCCGCCATTAATGCATTGTATGGAACTTCCCTTAGAACTTCCGGTGCCAGATACGGAACGTTTCCAAGGTAATCCTCGCACAAGACCACTTCACCTTCTCTTGTCACCGCACAAACCGCGAGGCCAAAGTCCGCCAATTTGATGACATGGTCCGCAGTTATTAAAACGTTGCTGGGGGTCAAATCTCTGTGAGCGATTCCATACGAATGACAAAATGCTATTGCTTTTAAAATTTGAAGACAAAATCTCCCGAGAAATATTTCCTTCAATGGAAATCTTTCTCGTAAATAATTTTCCAAATTTCCCTTTTCAGCATATTCCAGAATAAGGTTCACGGAGTTGGAATTTATATAAACCTCCTCAAATTGAATGATGTGGTCGTGCTTCAGACTTCGTAGACAATCAATTTCTCCGATGATATAGTCATTTTTCATGACATTTCCTCTGTAAGATATTTGTTTTAGTACGAACACATGTCCTTCACTCAAGGTTTGTATTGTAAAAATGTCACCAAAACTTCCTTCATCTATCATTTCCAAAATCCTATACTTTTCATCCATTTTAAAACAATCTCAGTTGAATATTACGCATAGAGGTTCGTGTTGGTGAAGCTATACTGCCTACAAATAATGAACCTCCGTACCTCACACTTTTAATATTATCCATCCCTCCAGATTGTTATAACGAACGTTAAACATCTGACGATTGTTAAGTCGTCTGCAGCATAACTTGGTTCAATCTGTCATCAGTTCCGTAAATATGTGTAAATAAAAGAGAAATCTGGTTTCCATCAATCACCTACACTCTAGATTGGCGCTCTCCTGACGGTTTAATTTCCGAGTATTATTTTTGTTAGAGATAAAGTTTTATTTAATTTCCGCAGACACTTCGTAGTTGCACACAGTATTCACAAATCCGGTAGCACCAACTTAATGAATAATGATGTAACGATCAATAATATGTTGTATACAGACAAATATCTATTACACCTTCTTGTGAAAATTATTTTTTAACCATAAGTGTATTTTGCTTATGCCAGTCATACAAAACTCCAACAACATATTTCTCATTTCAGAGCATACAAGATTCCAGCTTCGTTAATCTGCTTCCTTCCAGTATCTAGTTACCTTTATATGTATTTCCCCAATCACATTATTAGAAGTTAGTTTAGAATTGCACTGTATATAGCGAAAGCACTTGGTGTATGTAGATCTACAGATTTCCTACCATGCCTTGTAACTGCCCTCGGCAGATCTGTAGCTTTAAGAAAAGTGCAGTAGTTCGCTCCTGATTGGCGGACTTTCCATGTTAAATGACAGAAGGCATATATCACGTTTCATCTGAACAAACCTCTTCTTATTTATCAGATAGAATTCCAGAATGCATGAGAAGCATTCTAATTAATGTACACGTGATGGAGAGCGAGAACAAACTAGCAGCTTAAACAATACATTATCCAGACTATATACAGAGATTCTGTTTACTGTAAACGTTCTCCAACCTACAGATATTCTTTATTTATAGACGTTCTCTCGTTTTATCTCAGTTTCACGATATATATGTGATATACTTGACAGGTTTTACGTAATGTTTTCCTAGTTTATTACCGAGATCGACCCTTAAGACTTTCCTTGTTTATTTCCGTAAGGCGCGTGGCATGAGTGAAATTGATTTCTGAAAATTGGGCAAAATTCCATGTTAGCTTTCTTGTAACCAGAACTGTCAATCTGTACGTGAAATATGAACATATATACCCTTATGGTTATCAAATTTAATGATCATGATAATACATGTATTTTGAAAAATTATTATATATCTTAAATGATATATCAAATTGAACACATTTTTAGCAGATATTCATTTCTTATTAAATTGACAAATATCTTCAAACTATAAAAATAAGAGCGCAATAAACGCTTACTAAAGCACAAATCAATTACAATGACAATTTCACACCGATTTCATATCCCATAACATAAACAAAGTTTTTATTATTATGGGGCCAATAGTACAATGATCCGAATGTTTTCACAACAGAATATGAACATATTAATGACACTTGATGATAACATAACACGGCAACAGAGGCAGAGTGTATAATGCAAGCTATCAAGTCTTTAACATACACTTACACTGTATATATATCTTGTATCTTCAAGTGGCACCTGGAGGAGGTGTTAAAGATAAGACGACAGCGATGGTTCCGTAAATTATGTAACACGGGGTCTGTCTTTGTGCCAAACAACGAAATATAGAGCAAGCTTGTTTGGCTATTAGAAAGATCAAACTTTTAATGTAAACACAAATCTACGGATCGACTACCATTCCTAGCTTATCCATCTCAATCCTGACATTCTGTTGAAGCATTGTTAGTTTGCTAATAAATAGATATTTCACACAAAGTAAGTTTATTTCAGAAATTATTTTCCTGTGAAATGAGAAAACACATCCGAAAATTGAACTCTGTTTTCATTTTTCAGTCTTTTTTAAAATATTAATGGATACTATTTTTCAGCGGAAGAAAATAAGAAATAACACAAATCAAATGGTATGCCAGCCGCAAAGTCTATCTTTAAAGATATGAACGAATCGGCTAACAATCCAACTGTTGAAATCTGACATGCTGTCATTTTGATTTTTGTAGTCTGTAGGTCTTTCCCATTCATAAAATCACTGGCATTGTTCCTCTAGTTCTACTCTTTGTTACCTTTTATAGTGTTATTTCACTGAAGCATCTTGCCAAAGACACCAAACAAACACACCTTACCCGCTCACAATATTCTGACAACGGGCGAACTAGTCGTCCTACTTGGTAATCCCCTGCAGGTAGGGTGTTAGAATTGTACCTGCTGCCCCTATATCGCATGACTAAATTTAGGATATTATTTTTTCTCTTGTTCCGAACTGACTTTTATCTTTCCTAATGCTTCCCTTCGAACCGCCTCACTTTTGGCCTTGAGTGGAGCGTTCGCCACTCTGAGGAAGGCTCTGGGTTTTGTCCCCTGGCCGAGACATACCAAAGTCTATAATAATGGTAATTTCTGCTCCTGCTTAGCATTAAACAAACAGGGAGTGGGACGACTGGTTCGCCCGTTGTCAGTATAATGTGACCGGGCGGGGTGTGTTGCTTGGTGTCTTCGGCGGCATGCTTCAGTGATATAGCACTATAAAAAGGGCAACAGTTCCACTATACAAGAAGACACAACATGAATATACCGCAGTCTCCCAAAACACGCACCTCGCACGACACAACACACTACACACCGCATGCATGGGAGGCCGTCCTTACATGACTTTAGCTGTTAATAGGACGTTAGAATAATCAAACAAACAAACAAAATGGTAACCCCTGTATGCTGGGCGCTAATGTTTTGGTCACAACCCTTTCCGATTATGCTTATGATGCACTTCCAACATGATATTTTGCCATTTTGACCTGGACCCCTGCCGGACACCGGATGTTGCGGCCGGTGGCCGGGGCTCTCGGACAGTATCGGGAAGGTGCCCAGAGAGTTTGAACTCGAAGTTAAAATCCTTTGTTTTCATTTTCCTTATCCCTAGATATCGGCCGATCATTGTGACCAAAGCAGCATCAGCAGGAGCAGACAATGGTATGTCTCAGCCAGGGGACAGAACTCAGACCCTACCTCGCATAGGGAGCGCTCAACCGAATGCCAAACGTGAGGCGGTGTCAAGTGAGACGTTAAGAAGAAGAAAGTCTGTTAGAAAGAAGAAGAAATATAAGATCCTAAATGTATTACCGTTTCACTATCATGCAATAAGGGCTCCAGTTACAATTGTAGATCTAACGCGCTATACCTGCATGGCTAATACTATAAGATAAGTTACAAAATCAACATTACCCAAGTACAAAATGGTCGCTGGACTCGAATGCAATACAAGTTAACCTTCAATCATACTAGTGTGTCTAACAAATGTGAAGCAATAATAACAGTATTTTCATAATATACGTGATATTTTTTTATCTTAATTGAACTCCTTTTATTTTGCATATTTGAAAGATTGACCCTAAATGACCTTAAAGAAAGAAACAAACAAACATCTGGACACAATTACTTCAAAACAGGTTTCGCATATACGTTTTTGTAAGACAAAAGGAAAGGAAACCTTTGATATAAACAATGAAATTGTTATCCGGTGATTAATGGTGCTTATAATTGATACCAACACAGTTGTATAATGAGATAACAAGCAGTTAACCAGAGAGTATATACAACGTGATGTAATGTATTTAGATGTGCTCTCCTCCTGCTTCAAAGGTCTCGGAAAAATTTGGAAAATTAAATTACTCTGCATTGACGTTAACAGCATCAGCTATAACTGATGTCAGATTCTTGTTTTTGTTCCACGTATGCGTTTTTTACTTCTTTCTAATAGACATCACTTGAAAGCTTTGCCAACAATTTTCCTTTAAAACCATTAAATGAAAAATCTTTAATTTCACATTAAGTATACTGACTAAATCAACATACATATTGTTACTGGTTAATTAATCTAAATTTCATTTATTTTTGTTCTGAAAAACTAATATTATTTTAACGAAAAGCCGAAAAATCTTCATTATAAACAAGATGGTCTTAAATACTAAGTGGTTTTCTATGGTACATTAGCAGGTTTGTTTGATTAATTTATGTCCTATTACCAACCAGGGTCATGTAAGGACGGCCTCCCATGCATGCGGTGTGTGTTGTGCGTATTTGGTGTATTCGTGTTGTATCTTCTGCCTCACCCTGTCACATTATACTGACAACGGGCGAACCAGTCGTCCCACTCTCTATATTCTGAGCTCAATATAACGTCAAAAGTTGAGGGACATTAGGAAGAAAAAAGCCAGCTGGGAAGAAAGAAAGGTAATATAAATTTAGTCGCCTTTTACGATCATGCAATAGGGGCCGCGGGTAGCAGGTGACATCTGTACCGGAATTAGAAGTATAAGAAATAGCAGTGAATTAGAGAAGTTTTTTCTTTCTTTCTTTTTTGTTTTGTTGGAGTGTTTTTGTTCTATTATCGGCCTTTTGCCGGATCAATACAAAGAAGACGGTGGCTACTTCATTGAACAAATATTAATAAGGTATGTCGAACAATGCCAAAAATTGTATTGGTATGCCCACTGAACTACATATTCCCTTTCTTCAAACTACCAGAGACTAATATGAGTTTTTGTTTATTGTTATTTTATCACTAGGTGTTACAAACTTTCTAATTATCTCGGTTTTCCTAATAAATATATCATCGTACTGATTTGATCATTCTTAATCATCGATAATTATTCAGTTTTAATGTGGTCATCCCGTCAAAACACGGAACGGTATGGTATGGAGGCTCTAGACAATGATTTGTATAGAGTGTACAGACCAGTAAGGTAAATACGTGCATAAGATAGATACAAAATGTAACAGTAAATTTTTTTGTCCTAGATATATTTTGTGTCTTTACGTATATACGAAACTGTCATCCGCTGGAGAGAATATTGGTGATACAAAACAATAACCATTTAACCATGTTTACGGTGCCTAGCGAAACTTATGCTGTATAACAGATAGGTTTTTTATCCTACCCAAGGCGTATGTCAACAACCAATACCTGCCCATTGAAATCGTTATTTTACGTTACGAATTCGGGTAAAATAAGCCTTATGATTTTAGTTCTATTGGTAAACGGTTGAAATAGCCGTTATCATGTTTCCGTGTCTGAGATTGTTATTGGCCAGAAGACGTCAGATCTGATGTGTTTACACCAGAGGCGTAGAGGAACTTAACGTCAAGAAGCGGTGTGGTCTCACTGTTGAACGTCATTACTCAAGGCCTCGACAGCGAGAGTGATGGTTTGTTTTGATGCAGCAATGGAAACGATTATAAGATAACCTTTTATTACTCCAGGCGCAGTACGCAGTGCCCCTTAGTACAATAGGTTAATTAGTGTGCAGCTTGTAACATACACTTGAACCCGGATTAGTACTAAAACCTGCTCTGATAAAACAGAACCTTGGTATAGTAGCTTAGATAAATACGTACTCTAACAATACGTTTTGCTGGCAATAAAGTCTGGAACATTTGTATGTGCTATCCTCGTCAGAGATAGGAAGGTGCAGTAGAGAGTGAGAAATCCTTTAAATCATGTGATGTAATTACGATAGAGTTAGTACGTGGTGCCCCTTATTACAAAGGTAGGCTAGTTATACGACAGCACCAATACTATAGCAGTATGTTAGTAATAAGATATCAAGCATGCGTATTAGCCCGTCAAAATGAGAAGGTGCAATTGTGAGTATTCTGAAAAACACTATAAATTATGTTCTGTGAACATCACCGTAAGACTCTTCTTGTGATGCCATTCTAACCAAATAGTCGTCTCATAGGTAAAGATTTGTAACAAACAAATGCAGCCTGGATATGTTTAATTGAAACAGACTGACATAAATTATAGCAAGAATACAGGAACATCATCACTGATGTTATGAACACGTAGTAAAAACTAGTATACGTATATAGGCATAAATCCTTCATGTATATTGGGGCTTTATGCAGTCTGGAACACCGCTGTTAAAGTAGGGAGCTTTTTCACGCCATATTTATCACTGAATTAAGTGTAGTGGAACGTTTAGGCCAGACCGTCGATTAGCCATAATTTCTTTCAATTATACATCAATTATTGTGTCACAAGTTAAGTGACTCATCATTTGTTTGTTTGTTTGTTTGATTAATTAACGTCCTAATAACAGCTATGGTCATGTAAGGATGGCGGAACCAGTCGTCCCACTCTCTATATTCTGAGCTCAATATAACGTCAAAAAGTTGAGGGACATTAGGAAGAAAAAAGCCAGCTGGGAAGAAAGAAAGGTAATATAAATTTAGTCGCCTTTTACGATCATGCAAAAGGGGCCGCGGGTAGCAGGTGACATCTGTACCGGAATTAGAAGTATAAGAAATAGCAGTGAATTAGAGAAAGTTTTTTCTTTCTTTCTTTTTTGTTTTGTTGGAGTGTTTTTGTTCTATTATCGGCTTTTGCCGGATCAATACAAAGAAGACGGTGGCTACTTCATTGAACAAATATTAATAAGGTATGTCGAACAATGCCAAAATTGTATTGGTATGCCCACTGAACTACATATTCCCTTTCTTCAAACTACCAGAGACTAATATGAGTTTGTGTTTTTTGTTATTTTTATCACTAGGTGTTACAAACTTTCTAATTATCTCGGTTTTCCTAATAAATATATCATCGTACTGATTTGATCATTCTTAATCATCGATAATTATTCAGTTTTAATGTGGTCATCCCGTCAAAACACGGAACGGTATGGTATGGAGGCTCTAGACAATGATTTGTATAGAGTGTACAGACCAGTAAGGTAAATACGTGCATAAGATAGATACAAAATGTAACAGTAAATTTTTGTCCTAGATATATTTTGTGTCTTTACGTATATACGAAACTGTCATCCGCTGGAGAGAATATTGGTGATACAAAAACAATAACCATTTAACCATGTTTACGGTGCCTAGCGAAACTTATGCTGTATAACAGATAGGTTTTTTATCCTACCCAAGGCGTATGTCAACAACCAATACCTGCCCATTGAAATCGTTATTTTACGTTACGAATTCGGGTAAAATAAGCCTTATGATTTTAGTTCTATTGGTAAACGGTTGAAATAGCCGTTATCATGTTTCCGTGTCTGAGATTGTTATTGGCCAGAAGACGTCAGATCTGATGTGTTTACACCAGAGGCGTAGAGGAACTTAACGTCAAGAAGCGGTGTGGTCTCACTGTTGAACGTCATTACTCAAGGCCTCGACAGCGAGAGTGATGGTTTGTTTTGATGCAGCAATGGAAACGATTATAAGATAACCTTTTATTACTCCAGGCGCAGTACGCAGTGCCCCTTAGTACAATAGGTTAATTAGTGTGCAGCTTGTAACATACACTTGAACCCGGATTAGTACTAAAACCTGCTCTGATAAAACAGAACCTTGGTATAGTAGCTTAGATAAATACGTACTCTAACAATACGTTTTGCTGGCAATAAAGTCTGGAACATTTGTATGTGCTATCCTCGTCAGAGATAGGAAGGTGCAGTAGAGAGTGAGAAATCCTTTAAATCATGTGATGTAATTACGATAGAGTTAGTACGTGGTGCCCCTTATTACAAAGGTAGGCTAGTTATACGACAGCACCAATACTATAGCAGTATGTTAGTAATAAGATATCAAGCATGCGTATTAGCCCGTCAAAATGAGAAGGTGCAATTGTGAGTATTCTGAAAAACACTATAAATTATGTTCTGTGAACATCACCGTAAGACTCTTCTTGTGATGCCATTCTAACCAAATAGTCGTCTCATAGGTAAAGATTTGTAACAAACAAATGCAGCCTGGATATGTTTAATTGAAACAGACTGACATAAATTATAGTAAGAATATAGGAACATTATCACTGATGTTATGAACACGTAGTAAAAACTAGTATACGTATATAGGCATAAATCCTTCATATATATTGGAGCTTTATGCAGTCTGGAACACCGCTGTTAAAGTAGGGAGCTTTTTCACGCCATATTTATCACTGAATTAAGTGTAGTGGAACGTTTAGGCCAGACCGTCGATTAGCCATAATTTCTTTCAATTATACATCAATTATTGTGTCACAAGTTAAGTGACTCATCATTTGTTTGTTTGTTTGTTTGATTAATTAACGTCCTAATAACAGCTATGGTCATGTAAGGATGGCCTCCCATGTATGACTCATCGGGACATCATCAAAACCTCCATACTCTATACTATCCATGAGCATGATGAGTGGTATATGTGTTGTAATACGGACGGATAACTGCGTAAATCTGCATGATACAGTCTTTGTTTTGTTTTCGTTTTGATGTAACGTGTTCGACCAAAACCTTCTGTAAGTATAACTGATGTCAACCTCGATTCCACGTCGAGTAAGACATAAATATAAAAGCAAAAGACATTCACATTCATATTTTATTCCATAGAGATGTATCGTTTATTATTTTTCTACCACAATATGTGGTGTTAATATGAAGGTTTGAACTCAAAAAGACGTTAAATGGGTATTATTTTACCCTAAAGATATTTCCAATCAGAGGAATTTGTTATTGATAGATTCTTTATCTAACAATGACTTTTCAATCCTAATTAGTGTCGTTTTGCTGATGGAAAATATTACTGCTAAGTAACACTTTATTTGCAATTTTCGGACTTTATTTGCAATTTTCGGTAAATACACGTTACCGCATCCTCTCCGTATTTCTATCGGCTAAAAACGAATATGATTGTAGTAGAAACAGGTCACACTACTCGTGGTTGTTGAATATAGAATTTATTCACATTCGTAAGTTATTTTTCAAAAGTTACAAAATACACTCGCTTAAGCTCGTAAAAACACCTCACTCGTGTGGAATTAATTCAATATTTAAAAAACCACTCGTTGTGTAACCTCTTCATTTCATATCCTTTTGAAGCAGTCAGTATTGTTATGCACTACATGTAGAATATGTCTGTATCCCATCGCGTTCATGCCACTTTTAACGCAATCAAAACACTATTCGATCTTTATATTTACATAAATCAGTTTATTGTTTACATGACTGTGATCAAGTTAAAACGATGTTAGTTGCTAAGCTGGGTAACTGCGGTAGTCAGGATTACTGTCGATATAGTTCCGATGAATGAATGTTATAGCTGCAGTTTGATTTGAAATGTAACCCATTACACCTTTCAATTATTTTTTAAAATATGGGGTTTTTTTCAATTTGATCATACATCAAAAATGTCCATTTCGAATAAAAATTGAGATAAATGAGGCAAAACAACTTCCAGTATGTATCGTTGTCAGGGTAGTGATGCGGTCCGAAGTGAAGCGAGCCGCCGTATTTGATTTCAACCGAAGAAAGTAACTGTGATATAACCTGTTGATGGTATGGCCGTTGAACTGCTGAATGTTTGTCATATATATATCGATCTATGAACGCGATACAGACTAAATTCTTCATTGTTACGACTTTTATTTTATTATACGGATGATAGAGAAGTGTTTGCATGGTGTGTGACTGACGTAACTATGGATTTCCTCGAACATTCCTGAGGAAAGACCGCGGTTGTAACACCGACCAGCGATTCTTTTGTTATTTATTACCGTTACTATGCTTGAATTTATATTCTGTTTTGATGTCAAATACATAGTTAATTGATTCTAATAACAACTCTTTATTGTTATTTTGAAATCCGACAACGAGGAAACTTTGTTTACACATCATACAGTAGGCCTACTGTCAACCGAGTACTGACGGGCATGGTATTGTCTGTGCCGCCTAAGGATCAGTCTTGAGACAAATAAATGACCGAAATCGTTTTTTATTAGTTTATTATTGATTCAAAGCAAATCTGTGATTTGTGAAAAGATCAAATGTAAATTAAGCAATTAAAGTTTATCTAGATTATCATATTACGCGAAATCTTACCGAAGCATGAACTAGAAGTAGTCTGATTCTACTCTGGGTTTGTATTCATAAGTTGTTGCGTTTACGCTAATTTAAACGCAACTCTCCCCCGTTGACTATATAGGGGCATATGTAAAATAAATGACAGTTTTTCCGTTCTCTGATTGGTCTGTACCGCTCGAACAGGTTCCGTTCTCTGTTTGGTCTATACCGCTCGAACAGGTCTTAACAAAATGCAATGTCAACCTGCGACTGATGGACACCTGTTCAGAGGTTAATATTGCAAATCCGATAACCTGGCTATAAATAGTAACAGGGAATTCCCCCGATGTCTTCCTTATCTTTGACCAATCAAAATTGAGCATTGTCGATCCTCAGGCAGTTACCATACCAAACCATATGGCAGACGACACTGCATTGGAAATAGATAACAAATGTTTCGGTTCTGTTTCCGAGGATGATCTGGAGACTATACTTGTAAACACACTTAGCAAGAATACGAAAGGTACCACAGAGACTTCTGTTAAAATTTTGCGTGACTATTTACAAGAAAAGGGACATACCGGTGAGTTTGAATCCTTAGAGCCCGTGGATTTAGCAGGGAAGCTGCGAAAGTTTTACGTGGAGGTAAGGAAAGAAGACGGATCGAAATATCAACGTACAACATAGTTTGATATTCGCCATGGTATAAACAGGCACTTATCGAGTTAAAGTAAACCAGTTAATATCATAAAAGATTCAGCATTTGATGAGGCAAATAAGATGTTCAAAGCTGCTACAAAAGAACTCAAACGTGAAGGAAAGGGAGGCAGTTCGCATTACCTACCAATCGAGGAGACTGATCTTCAGAAAATGTATGCCTATTTTACTCTGAAGGACAGTGTCAAGCTGCTGCAGAAAGTATTTGTAGACATGATGTTGTTTTCTGGAAGGAGAGGTCGTGAAAATATTCACAATTTAAGAACTGATGATTTTGCTGCAACAACTGACGCAAATAGTAATATGTACGTGTACAAGATTAAAGATGAAGCGACAAAAAACCACCAAGACGACCCGAACAACCATTAGCGAAAGAGCCGACTTGTCACACAGACATACAAATCATAGGCTACGGGCTACAGCTGCTCATGTCCTTGACAAAACACAATTTGCTGGAAGACAGATAATGAGTGTGACAGGATATAAATCTGAAAATTCTTTAAAGACATACACTGGTTATACTGATCAGGGCATTAAAAACATGTCGGACACTATCATAGAAAGTCTGAGGCCCTCTGTCTCTTCAAATTCATCTGTTGAACCACCAATGAAAAATTCAAGAACACAGGAAGACGGAAACAAAGAGAACAATGTTGACGAATGGTCTGCTAACATAAACAACGCAGACTTTATGCTATTAACAGATTCTCAAATGGATGAGCTGTTAAATGTGTTTGATTCTAGGGAAGATGATGTAAAATTAAATGACTGTACAGGTGTTTAACAAACTGTGAAAAACAATGTTGTTACAACTCCATTGCTACAAAACCAGGTAGCCATACCAAACAAAACCACAGCCACAAATAATGGTGCTACAACTTCAAGGTGTTTGACTGAATCGTCCATGAATTCCTGGATGAACATCACTAATTTGCCATTTCAACTGTCATCAATTAATAATTGTGACAATGTCACAATCAATTTTAGTCTGAAACTGTAAACTGTCTCTTTTGAAGATGTTTAGTGTATACATTTCATATGTACACTATTGCAATTTCATAACTATTCTTTGTTTAGTTGTTCAACTTTGGAACAAAAACAGAATTCAGTTATCTTTGCGTTATGTTAGTTTCGGAATTTCATCAGTATCATATAAAACCTTCGAAAGGTGATACTCCCCTCGGCCTCCGACCTCGGGAAATATCATCTTTTTTCAGGTTACCAATTCCTCATGTTAACCTCCAAAAGTCGATAATTGTATAATGTTGACCTGGTAGAATACAATAATGACCGAGAGCGTTTCATATTAAATTCTACAAGGGCGGTATGGACCGAATCAGAGGCTCTTTAATGTTATGCAGGTTTTTTTGACAAATGTCAAAAGTATTATCTCATGTTATACAGGTTTGTCATGCTGTGATATGTATTGGTAGATCATGTTGTAATACAGGTTTGCCATGCTGTGATATGTATTGGTAGATCATGTTGTAACACAGGTTTGCCATGCTGTGATATGTATTGGTAGATCATGTTGTAATACAGGTTTGCCATGCTGTGATATGTATTGGTAGATCATGTTGTAATACAGGTTTGCCATGCTGTGATATGTATTGGTAGATCATGTTGTAATACAGGTTTGCCATGCTGTGATATGTATTGGTAGATCATGTTGTAATACAGGTTTGTCATGCTGTGATATGTATTGGTAGATCATGTTGTAATACAGGTTTTGCCATGCTGTGATATATATTGGTAGATCATGTTGTAATACAGGTTTGCCATGCTGTGATATGTATTGGTAGATCATGTTGTAATACAGGTTTGTCATGCTGTGATATGTATTGGTAGATCATGTTGTAATACAGGTTTGCCATGCTGTGATATGTATTGGTAGATCATGTTGTAATACAGGTTTGTCATGCTGTGATATGTATTGGTAGATCATGTTGTAATACAGGTTTGTCATGCTGTGATATGTATTGGTAGATCATGTTGTAATACAGGTTTGTCATGCTGTGATATGTATTGGTAGATCATGTTGTAATACAGGTTTGCCATGCTGTGATATGTATTGGAAGATCATGTTGTAATACAGGTTTGTCATGCTATGATATATATTGGTAGATCATGTTGTAATACAGGTTTGTCATGCTGTGATATGTATTGGTAGATCATGTTGTAATACAGGTTTGCCATGCTGTGATATATATTGGTAGATCATGTTGTAATACAGGTTTGCCATGCTGTGATATATATTGGTAGATCCTGTTGTAATACAGGTTTGCCATGCTGTGATATATATTGGTAGATCCTGTTGTAATACAGGTTTGCCATGCTGTGATATATATTGGTAGATCATGTTGTAATACAGGTTTGCCATGCTGTGATATATATTGGTAGATCATGTTGTAATACAGGTTTGTCATGCTGTGATATGTATTGGTAGATCATGTTGTAATACAGGTTTGCCATGCTGTGATATATATTGGTAGATCATGTTGTAATACAGGTTTGTCATGCTGTGATATGTATTGGTAGATCATGTTGTAATACAGGTTTGCCATGCTGTGATATATATTGGTAGATCATGTTGTAATACAGGTTTGTCATGCTGTGATATGTATTTGGTAGATCATGTTGTAATACAGGTTTGCCATGCTGTGATATATATTGGTAGATCATGTTGTAATACAGGTTTGTCATGCTGTGATATGTATTGGTAGTTCATGTTGTAATACAGGTTTGCCATGCTGTGATATATATTGGTAGATCATGTTGTAATACAGGTTTGTCATGCTGTGATATGTATTGGTAGATCATGTTGTAATACAGGTTTGCCATGCTGTGATATGTATTGGTAGATCATGTTGTAATACAGGTTTGTCATGCATGTATATATTGGTAGATCATGTTGTAATACAGGTTTGCCATGCTGTGATATGTATTGGTAGATCATGTTGTAATACAGGTTTGTCATGTTAAGTGGTAGATCATGTTGTATACGGTGTCATGTTATATTGGTAGATCATGTTGTAATACAGGCTTGTCATGTAGATCATGTTGTAATACAGGTCATGTTATATTTGTAGATCTGATCATGTTTGTGTAATAGATCATGTTGTAATACAGGTTGTCATGTTATATTTGGTAGATCTGTTGTATACAGGCTTGTCATGTTATATTTGTAGATCATGTTGTAATACAGGTTTGTCATGCTGAGATATGTATTGGTAGATCATGTTGTAATACAGGTTTGTCATGCTGTGATATGTATTGGTAGATCATGTTGTAATACAGGTTTGTCATGCTGTGATATTATGGTAGATCATGTTGTAATACAGGTTTGTCATGCTGTGATATGTATTGGTAGATCATGTTGTAATATACAGGTTTGTCATTTGTCATGCTGTGATATATATTGGTAGATCATGTTGTAATACAGGCTTGTCATGTTGGTATGTATTTGGTAGATCATGTTGTAATACAGGTTTGTCATGCTGTGATATGTATTGGTAGATCATGTTGTAATACAGGTTTGTCATGCTGTGATATGTATTGGTAGATCATGTTGTAATACAGGTTTGTCATGCTGGTAATATTTTGGTAATTATGTATTGGTAGATCATGTTGTAATACAGGTTTGTCATGCTGGTATATATGTATTGGTAGATCATGTTGTAATACAGGTTTGTCATGCTGTGATATATATTGGTAGATCATGTTGTAATACAGGTTTGTCATGCTATGATATATATTGGTAGATCATGTTGTAATACAGGTTTGTCATGCTATGATATATATTGGTAGATCATGTTGTAATACAGGCTTGTCATGTTATATTTGTAGATCATGTTGTAATACAGGTTTGTCATGCTGTGATATGTATTGGTAGATCATGTTGTAATACAGGTTTGTCATGCTGTGATATATATTGGTAGATCATGTTGTAATACAGGTTTGTCATGCTGTGATATGTATTGGTAGATCATGTTGTAATACAGGTTTGTCATGCTGTGATATGTATTGGTAGATCATGTTGTAATACAGGTTTGTCATGCTGTGATATATATTGGTAGATCATGTTGTAATACAGGGAGTTTTGTCATGCTGTGATATGTATTGGTAGATCATGTTGTAATACAGGTTTGTCATGCTGTGATTATATATATGGTAGATCATGTTGTAATATACAGGTTTGTCATGCTGTGATATATATTGGTAGATCATGTTGTAATACAGGTTTGCCATGCTGTGATTATGTATTGGTAGATCATGTTGTAATACAGGTTTGTCATGCTGTGATATGTATTGGTAGATCATGTTGTAATACAGGTTTGTCATGCTGTGATATATATTGGTAGATCATGTTGTAATACAGGTTTGCCATGCTGTGATATGTATTGGTAGATCATGTTGTAATACAGGTTTGCCATGCTGTGATATGTATTGGTAGATCATGTTGTAATACAGGTTTGTCGTGCTAAGGTATATATTGGTAGATCATGTTGTAATACAGGTTTGCCATGCTGTGATATATATTGGTAGATCATGTTGTAATACAGGTTTGCCATGCTGTGATATGTATTGGTAGATCATGTTGTAATACAGGTTTGTCATGTTAAGGTATATATTGGTAGATCATGTTGTAATACAGGTTTGCCATGCTGTGTGATATTTATTTATTGGTAGATCATGTTGTAATACAGGTTTGTCATGCTGTGATATATATTGGTAGATCATGTTGTAATACAGGTTTGCCATGCTGTGATATATATTGGTAGATCATGTTGTAATACAGGTTTGCCATGCTGTGATATATATTGGTAGATCATGTTGTAATACAGGTTTGTCATGTTAAGATATATATTGGTAGATCATGTTGTAATACAGGTTTGCCATGCTGTGATATATATTGGTAGATCATGTTGTAATACAGGTTTGCCATGCTGTGTATGTATTGGTATGATCATGTTGTAATACAGGTTTGTCATGTTAAGGTATTATTATGTTGTAATACAGGTTGCCATGCTGGATATCATGTTGTAATACAGGTTTGTCATGCTGTGATATGTATTGGTAGATCATGTTGTAATACAGGTTTGCCATGCTGTGATATATATTGGTAGATCATGTTGTAATACAGGTTTGTCATGCTGTGATATGTATTGGTAGATCATGTTGTAATACAGGTTTGTCATGCTGTGATATATATTGGTAGATCATGTTGTAATACAGGTTTGTCATGCTGTGATATATATTGGTAGATCATGTTGTAATACAGGTTTGTCATGCTGTGATATATATTGGTAGATCATGTTGTAATACAGGTTTGTCATGCTGTGATATATATTGGTAGATCATGTTGTAATACAGGTTTGCCATGCTATGATATATATTGGTAGATCATGTTGTAATACAGGTTTGTCATGCTGTGATATGTATATTGGTAGATCATGTTTGTAATACAGGTTTGTCATGCTGTGATATATATTGTAGATCATGTTGTAATACAGGTTTGTAATGCTCAGTGATATATATGGTAGATCATGTTGTAATACAGGTTTGTCATGCTGTAATATATATTGTAGATCATGTTGTAATACAGGCTTTGTCATGTTAATGGATATTATTGGTAGATCATGTTGTAATACAGGCTTGTCATGTGTGATATATATTGGGTAGATCATGTTGTAATACAGGCTTGTCATGTTATTGTATATGTAGAGATCATGTTGTAATACGGCTTGTCATGTTGGTAGATCATGGTTACAGGTGTCATGCTGTTATATTTGTAGATCATGTTGTAATACAGGTTTGTCATGTTATATTTGTAGTTTGTAGATCATGTTGTAATACATGGTTGTAATAAGGCATTGCTTGTTTTGTACTTGTAGATCATGTTGTAATACAGGTTTGCCATGCTGTGATATGTATTGGAAGATCATGTTGTAATACAGGTTTGTCATGCTGTGATATGTATTTGTAGATCATGTTGTAATACAGGCTTGTCATGTTATATTTGTAGATCATGTTGTAATACAGGTTTGTCATGCTGTGATATGGTAGATCATGTTGTAATACAGATGCTGTGATATTGTATTGTAGATCATGTTGTAATACAGGTTTGTCATGCTGTGATATATATTGGTAGATCATGTTGTAATACAGGTTGTCATCATGTTAAGGTATATATTGGTAGATCATGTTGTAATACAGGTTTGTCATGTTAAGGTATATATGGTAGATCATGTTGTAATACAGGTTTGTCATGCTGTGATATGTATTGGTAGATCATGTTGTAATACAGGTTGTCATGTTAAGGTATATATATTGGTAGATCATGTTGTAATACAGGTTTGTCATGCTGTGATATATATTGGTAGATCATGTTGTAATACAGGTTTGTGATATATATTGGTAGATCATGTTGTAATACAGGTTTGCCATGCTGTGATATATATTGGTAGATCATGTTGTAATACAGGTTTGTCATGCTGTGATATATATTGGTAGATCATGTTGTAATACAGGTTTGTCATGCTATGATATATATTGGTAGATCATGTTGTAATACAGGTTTGTCATGCTGTGATATATATTGGTAGATCATGTTGTAATACAGGTTTGCCATGCTGTGATATGTATTGGTAGATCATGTTGTAATACAGGCTTGTCATGTTAAGGTATATATTGGTAGATCATGTTGTAATACAGGTTTGTCATGCTCTGATATGTATTGGTAGATCATGTTGTAATACAGGTTTGTCATGCTCTGATATGTATTGGTAGATCATGTTGTAATACAGGTTTGCCATGCTGTGATATGTATTGGTAGATCATGTTGTAATACAGGCTTGTCATGTTAAGGTATATATTGGTAGATCATGTTGTAATACAGGTTTGTCATGCTGTGATATGTATTGGTAGATCATGTTGTAATACAGGCTTGTCATGTTAAGGTATATATTGGTAGATCATGTTGTAATACAGGTTTGTCATGCTGTGATATGTATTGGTAGATCATGTTGTAATACAGGTTTGTCATGTTAAGGTATATATTGGTAGATCATGTTGTAATACAGGCTTGTCATGTTAAGGTATATATTGGTAGATCATGTTGTAATACAGGTTTGCATGCTGTGATATATATTGGTAGATCATGTTGTAATACAGGTTTGTCATGCTGTGATATGTATTGGTAGATCATGTTGTAATACAGGTTTGTCATGTTAAGGTATATATTGGTAGATCATGTTGTAATACGGGCTTGTCATGTTATGGTATATATTGGTAGATCATGTTGTAATACAGGTTTGTCATGCTGTGATATGTATTGGTAGATCATGTTGTAATACAGGTTTGTCATGCTATGATATATATTGGTAGATCATGTTGTAATACAGGTTTGCCATGCTGTGATATGTATTGGTAGATCATGTTGTAATACAGGTTTGTCATGTTATATTGGTAGATCATGTTGTAATACAGGTTTGCCATGCTGTGATATATATTGGTAGATCATGTTGTAATACAGGTTTGTCATGCTGTGATATATATTGGTAGATCATGTTGTAATACAGGTTTGTCATGTTAAGGTATGTGTATATTATTGGTAGATCATGTTGTAATACAGGTTTGTCATGCTGTGATATGTATTGGTAGATCATGTTGTAATACAGGCTTGTCATGTGTAAGGTATATATTGGTAGATCATGTTGTAATACAGGTTTGTCATGCTGTGATATGTATTGGTAGATCATGTTGTAATACAGGCTTGTCATGTTAAGGTATATATTGGTAGATCATGTTGTAATACAGGTTTGCCATGCTGTGATATATATTGGTAGATCATGTTGTAATACAGGTTTGTCATGCTGTGATATATATTGGTAGATCATGTTGTAATACAGGTTTGTCATGCTGTGATATGTATTGGTAGATCATGTTGTAATACAGGTTTGTCATGTTAAGGTATATATTGGTAGATCATGTTGTAATACAGGTTTGTCATGCTGTGATATATATTGGTAGATCATGTTGTAATACAGGTTTGTCATGCTGTGATATGTATTGGTAGATCATGTTGTAATACAGGCTTGTCATGTTAAGGTGATATGTATTGGTAGATCATGTTGTAATACAGGCTTGTCATGTTAAGGTATATATTGGTAGATCATGTTGTAATACAGGTTTGCCATGCTGTGATATATATTGGTAGATCATGTTGTAATACAGGTTTGCCATGCTGTGATATGTATTGGTAGATCATGTTGTAATACAGGTTTGCCATGCTGTGATATATATTGGTAGATCATGTTGTAATACAGGTTTGTCATGCTGTGATATGTATTGGTAGATCATGTTGTAATACAGGTTTGCCATGCTGTGATATGTATTGGTAGATCATGTTGTAATACAGGTTTGTCATGCTGTGATATGTATTGGTAGATCATGTTGTAATACAGGTTTGTCATGTTAAGGTATATATTGGTAGATCATGTTGTAATACAGGCTTGTCATGTTAAGGTATATATTGGTAGATCATGTTGTAATACAGGCTTGTCATGTTAAGGTATATATTGGTAGATCATGTTGTAATACAGGTTTGTCATGCTGTGATATGTATTGGTAGATCATGTTGTAATACAGGCTTGTCATGTTAAGGTATATATTGGTAGATCATGTTGTAATACAGGTTTGTCATGCTGTGATATGTATTGGTAGATCATGTTGTAATACAGGTTTGTCATGCTGTGATATGTATTGGTAGATCATGTTGTAATACAGGTTTGTCATGCTGTGATATGTATTGGTAGATCATGTTGTAATACAGGTTTGTCATGCTGTGATATGTATTGGTAGATCATGTTGTAATACAGGCTTGTCATGTTAAGGTATATATGTATGGTAGATCATGTTGTAATACAGGTTTGTCATGCTGTGATATATATTGGTAGATCATGTTGTAATACAGGTTTGCCATGCTGTGATATGTATTGGTAGATCATGTTGTAATACAGGCTTGTCATGCTGTGATATATATTGGTAGATCATGTTGTAATACAGGTTTGTCATGCTATGATATATATTGGTAGATCATGTTGTAATACAGGCTTGTCATGTTATATTTGTAGATCATGTTGTAATACAGGCTTGTCATGTTATATTTGTAGATCATGTTGTAATACAGGCTTGTCATGTTATATATATTGGTAGATCATGTTGTAATACAGGTTTGTCATGTTATGATAGATATTGGTAGATCATTCTGCTCTGAAGAAAAATTTTGAAATTTGCTTTTACTAAAAATAACTTTTGATTCGTGATACACAGGTTAGAAGTTCTTTACTTGGTATGATAAATCTAGAACAAAGTCGATGTAGCGCATTTCATCTTGCCTTTAAACATATTTCAGGTGAATCTCCTCTAGTGCACGCGCCATGAAAATCATATGTTTATTATAATCTTTAATATGTTTATTTAAAGTGTATCAGATACGTGCAAGTGTTATATTATTATTTAATAAAGATAGAGGTATCATAGAGAGATAGCACCAGTCGAAGTCAACAGCCTCACGCTCAAGGTTAAAGCTTGTATCAAAGATATGATAAATGTTATTGTCTATGTTCCTAGCCAGTTTTGAAATTGATTTGCTTGGCAGATAGTCAGAACATATGTTAATTTCTCTTTCAGGCGGCTATCAGTGAGAGCACAATAGTTTGTATTTCCATCTAACAGCAAACAAACAGGGCCGCAGCTTTTGTACATTGTTAGGGAATATATTTTAACAGTTTTGCTTTTGAGCTGCGTGTCACATAATCGAAACTGCATCCAACGATTAATTGTTTTTATTTCAACAACAATGCCCGATTATAAGAAGTCAATTATCATTACCCAGGTAAAAGACAACTAAAGGAATTTTCATTGTTTTATCAGACACTAGGAGATGACAGCGACAGATCATTGTATCATTTTATCTAGAATTCGCTAAATATGATTACAACGCAATATGTGCTCATGTGTGATATGTACGTCATTTGTATTGTAGTGTTGTACATGTGTAACTGGCTTAAAAGTAAAGCCACCAGATTTTCTCTTACCGCATGTTATGACAAGATATTGACAGAATAATTGAACTGATGACCTGGATGATCCAATCAGACTATAAAGGTTTTCATGGAGGTTATCATTGATCACTTGTAACATTTGAAAGAATAGATGTTCTTCATTCATTTTATGTTAGCGTCATGTGTATACAGTGTCACATTACGTTTGGTTTCTACAAAATAATCAGTAGATTAACGTCTCCATAACAGCCAGTGCCATTTAAGGACGGTCATTCGTGTACGTAATGTGCTACTTGTGTGAAGTGACTGCGTGTTTTGTTATATTGGAACGCCTTATTATAGTGCTATATCACTGAAGCACACTTCACTCGTCACTGTGACGTTATACCACACAAACAAGATCATTATTAAAAAAACACCTCAAATTTGCCATAAGAACGCATGCTTTCGCGAAACTTGTGGTAATAGCAGTTTTCTTTTATCTCAGCTGTTCTGTTTAACTCCCCGTCTATTTTTGTGTTTGTTGCATTTCGAGGCTGACAAATACATTAAGTGGCATGTGTAATTTGTTTATAGTGAGTGAGAAAACCATTAATACATATCATCCATGATAAAAACTTCGGACTGAGCTCGGGGGATACATGGAAAACTCGTACAGGCCTTCGGCGGTTTCTTTGTTCGTGCATGTCACTACTTATAGCCTACAAGCTGAACTCCACGTGCACTGACCTAAATATAAATCACCCGGAACTACATTATCCTTCAGATTTGTTAGCTTATATCCAGTATAATGATTAAAAGATCATTTGATAAAGCTGAATCAATGTCTACCATATTTATCAATAAGTTTCTCCTCAAATTATAAAACCTGCAGGAGTATTACAGTAACACCCCTCTGACATTGCCTCTTGTTGGCCTCGCACGAAAGATATCATTTACATGTATTTTAATTGCGTTACCAAAAAGCAATAGGTTCTTGCAATGCAATTGTCGTAGTCCGTTGATTTCCTTTCGCATATTTTCTTAAATGTAAAAAGAGGGTGTAGAAATCTACCCTCTGTGTTAAATATTTAGTGTTTGGCGTCCATCCCATGTTAGTTTGTGCTCAGATTCCTTCCATAGACATACAATTGTATAATGTATTTTGAAATTATTTTTGCATAGTAATATAATTCATTTTTTGTTATCTGTATGTAGAATGCAGCATTCTACATGCAAACATTTACTTTGTTCCTATTGTACTCAGCCCCTTAGAACGAATATACGTACCAGGCCTACTATACCTTTCGGCCGGGTACGAATTGGTCCCTATGTGTCGTAGTGGAACACTGCCTCCGAAAATCACTCGGGCATAGTTTTCTATACTTTTTTGTAGGTTTCCAATTATTTTATGCGTATACATGCATTTACATATTTTTGTTCAAAACAAACATAACTATCTACCGTACCGCTCACAAGACGTCAAATTCACAATTTGAGGACTTGCCGTATAAATTCCCTTCAGAAAGACCTTCATATGTATTATGTAAAAAAAATAATGCCTCAATGAGAATTTGATATTTTATGTGGTTCAGTTTTATTGCCTAGTAGATAAGCGATATCAAACAAGTACGATAAAAATGCAAACAAACGTTTTAAAATGGTTTGCATAATCATTACTTTGCTCCATTAGCACCAATTGTAGCTCTAAAGACGACACAATTTTCTGTCAAAAAGTCTTTTGAGCTACAATATTGCAGCTATCAGCCCCTTAGAAGGGGCCACGCCCATGGCTAATATAAAAAAGCTTCTTTCCACAAATATGATTCAGGTCAAATTTGTTCTATTTTACCACCACAATCCTAAATGAAGCAGGTGAGTTACAAATGAGTGAAGATAAAAGTGTTTTTAACTAGAAGTGTACAGTAAATTTGTATACAATTTGCATAATAAACATAACGTTCGACATTGGATTTATTTGGAACCTCAATGCAGATATAATATTGATGGATTTTGACCAGTAACGCACCCATCTAAGATCCCGTAATATAAAGCAATATACCAAATTGGTTGAAATTGGACAATAAATACTAATTTAAGTTATCGAAAGGAAACCATGGATTTTTCGGTTTTGACGATTTTAAAAGTCCCGTAACTCTTGCAAATATTGACGGATTTTGACCACTATCGCATTCATCTGAGATCTCATTGATATAAAGCAATATCGCAAAATTTGGTTGAAATCAGACAATTAATATTTAAGTTTGCACATAAACCGTTTCCCGGACGCCGACGCAGCCGACATAGTGATAGTTTTACAAGCGACACAGAAATTAGCAAATGTGTACCCATCTCGTATGTGGTGTATAAAAAAGCTTTCAGAAACAAAACAAAATCCCATTAGAAACTGTTTTCTATTTTTTCCAAGCCGATTACATGCGAAATGACAAAATAAGTAACGCACAGAAAAACACATCACAGTTTGAGTTGTACTAGTACTGCCAGGTATAGCGCCCGTCGGAAAGAAACAATATATCATCAATCATTCCCTTGAAATGGTCTGTATATCGCCTTGTCATTTCAACTGTCAAGTCGAGTAATTAATAACTCATAACACATTCTGTGATATTGATCATTTTCAAATTTAATTTAGTTTTTGGCAAAATTCTCCCGCACTTTATGAAGACCACAGGTGTCGGTAGAAGAGTTTGTTGATCTAAGATTTGGGGAATAAATCATGCCATATAAACAATCCATACTTACTATAGTAGATATTAGGTTTACAACTTTGTATCCTCTATACAATAAGACAACAAGAACATACCGCAGTTTCCCAAAACACGCACCTCGCACTTCACACGCGCTACACACCGCATACTTAGGAGGCCGTCCTAATATGATCCTAGCTGTTAATAGGATTTTCAAACAAACAAACAATTATATCGTTTTATGTAATTTTATCACACATATATCATATGGAGCATTTTCAAAATAAACAAACAAATCAATCGTGGGTAGACCAATGCTTTCCTTTCCGTTGATTGTATGCAAATCCCCTCAAGTGTCATTTATGATCATCTTCACTATAAACGACATGCTGCATGTGTGAAGGGTCTGGGAGGTTGATTATAGTATTATCCCATTGAAGCACGACGCCAGATAATCCCACCCTCACTGACACATTATACGGACAACGGGTAAACCACGCCTTTACGTTGAGCACAGCAGAAACTACCACTTTATTATACATTGCTACAGAATCGTAAACACGTCACGCGCAATTTAACATAATCATTGTCATCACCGTGACATCATCTTAACTTTAGCACAACGAATCCATACACGGTTTCATATCTTAAATAAATCTATCAATTATATGGCCATATCATATCATGAGTCATTATTTTACTTTCTTAACACCCTTTGTGTTGATAGTAAAGGAAAGCTGGAATATGTCTCTTTAATATTTTAGGAAATTAGTGTTGAAGGTAAGCGTGAATGAAGGAAACTATTTTGAGAAATGCTGAGTAAATTTAGGAATTCCTCTTAATTCAGGTTTCAGCATTAAGAAATGTACACAAACAGTGCCTGCTGCAATAATTAGTTAAGTTTTCTGTGGGATCGTTTAGAGTTACGTAACAATTAAGTGAGCATGCCTCTCTTCCGTCAAGTGTCGTCGTTAACCTAGACATGTCTGCTACACATTATACACCAGTGGGGTGTAAATCGTGGCTGCTGTAGTTGTTGAAAGCCCATAGACTACTTAGAGCGAAGTAAACTAGTTTACAAATACCCTGGAATAAAACCTAAGCAAGTTAATAAAGACTGCAATACCTGACTACAACTGGTATTGTCTTCTAAATTTAATACATGGCCAAAGCGTTATTCCTCCCCGCTTTTGTAAGGGCCCCGCATCGAGATGCGGGTGCCCTATAGTAATCAGGTTGTCCGTCCGTCTGTCCGTCCGTCCGTCCGTCTGTCCGTTTTTTTTCTTTTGCACATTAATGATGGAAGGGAGTGGAGTATTTTCCCCATATTTTACATGATGATTCCCCATCCATCCTAGATCTGCTTGGTAATTTTTCAGGCTGAAATTAAATTAAAAAATCGGCCATCTTGGATTTTAACATTTAAAAAAATCACAATGTTGTTGCTCTTAACTGATAAACATTTTGTTATAACATTATGATGCAAAGTTGTTCAGAATTAAACAAGGAGTTGACTGTCCAAAGGTAAGGTCATGGGCCAAGGTTACTAAGTCAAAGGTCAAGGTCAAATTTAAAAAAAATATTTTCTCATGAACATTTTGCTACAACATTTATAATGAAGCAGAGTTGTTCAGAATTAAACAAGAAGTCAACTCACCAAAAGTTTTGACTGACCAAAGGTAAGATCATGGGGTCACTGCATCAAAGGTTGTGGACACATTTTCCATTTTTGGACTTATTAACAATTTGTTATGACATAATAAATAAAATTATTCATTGCTTAATATATTTATTAAAGTCAATATGATTTGAATCAAAATGGCTACATGATATGATTAGAATAAAAAAGGCTGCAAATCAGTCATCTTGGCACGTCAGACACATAGCGGGGCCCTTTCTGACGTGTCAGTGTTCTAGTTTTCTTTAGTGCATGCTGTTCACATTGTTTTGATATTATGACAATTGCATGGCTACAACGCTTGTTTGGTAATATTACTCCGATATGGCCCTGCAGGTAGGACTATTGTACCTGTTGCCTCTATTACATGATCTTAAAAGGCGACTAAATTTAGGATCTTATTTCTCCTTTCTTCCTAGCTTACTTTCGTCTATACCAATGTCTCCCTTGACACCACCTCCCTTTTGGCCATCTGTTTGAGCGCTCACCCCTGTGGAGTAGGCTTTCGGTTCAGTCCCCTGGCCGAGACACACAAAAGTCTATCAAGTGGTAGTCTCTGCTCCTTCTTAGCGATCAGCATTAAGGTAGTGGGACGACTAGTTCGCCCGTTGTCAGTATAATGTGACCGGATGGGGTGTGTTGCTTGGTGTCTTCGGCAGCATGCTTCAGTGATATAGCACTATAAAAAGGGCAATAGTGTCACTATATACAAAAGGTAGAACATGAATATACCGCAGTCTCCCAAAACCCTCACACCGTATACATGGAAGGATGTCCTTATATGGCCCTGGCTGTTAATAGGACGTTAATTAATCAAACAAAGAAGTATTCCAATATTACAGCCACAGAAAAGTTTGGCCGATGCAATAATCTCATCAATTTATCGTTGGCAAAACCCATCTTCGATATTTCTGGGATTACTATTGCTGTAATATCCACCCATGCATCATGACAGAATATACCGCAGTCTCCCAAAACCCTCACACCGTATACATGGAAGGATGTCCTTATATGACCCTGGCTGTTAATAGGACGTTAATTAATCAAACAAACAAGTATTCCAATATTACAGCCACAGAAAAGTTTGGCCGATGCAATAATCTCATCAATTTATCGTTGGCAAAACCCATCTTCGATATTTATGGGATTACTATTGCTGTAATATCCACCCATGCATCATGACAGAATCGAATAACGGAACATTATGGTTGGCTTTGTTACTTTGAAGTTGGGTATTGCTTTCTGTACTCTTAAAAACGAAGTTTCTGCTAGCATGTGATTGGTCAATGTTTTTCTCGTGAACTGCCTTCAGTTCTACTATGAGATAGTCCAAATGTGGAAACAACCACAGTAAAAGTAATCACTGGCATATCGAGGATGGCGGCACTACTTAAAGGTGTATCCTAACTTATTTTGTCAGGAATAGTGACCAGTCTGATTATTTCAATCTGTAGTTTTATATTATGTTTATTTTGCTAGAATAGTGTTATATAGTATATATATGTAAGTATTATTTTATGATAATTATAGTGCATGATTTACATTTCATTTTTATTTCTATCTCAAATGATAGATACATGTATGATTGATTTAAGCTACCTCAACAATTTCAGTAATGATCAAAGGTCGGTCGTTTATCCCCGGTTATAAGGGCTTCCCCCACCCTCTAAACATGGGTGGTCCTTACATTAACCCAGTTATTAATTTCTCGTTAAACCAATCAACTGTGATATAGGTAGAAGTTAGAATGGCCCTTAAGGGATTCAAACAAACCAACGATCTATTGTAGGACTTGTGGTAAGATGTCGCAACATCTGTAACCGTTCGGCACCCAAATGATGATGCATGATCGCCACATGCTTTACTTATGTTCCAAGGGAAATAACTCGTTATTTTACACAGAATACGATAATGCATCATGTAGCATTTGTCATCACATTTAGAACTGTGTATATGTGTCAACGGAAAATAACACCAAGTGGTATATTTGTAGGGAAGGGAAAATTGTCCTGAAAATAACCATTTTTTATCTGAACACCGATATCGCCACCAAACCGTTATCGGGATGCCAGATTACAACTATTTAGTATACCATGGTCAGTAGGTTGATTAGACGAACGTCCCTCTATTGTTGCAGCAAGGGTCGAAAATCTATCAGTGTTGTCATACTCACATTTGGATTATTTTTCCGTAGCATTTCGATAAGTTTTGAATGATATATTTCTAACCAAGACCATTTTCAACACTCTTTTTTTCACAAAATAAAGAATACTACATACTTGATTGTTTGATTAATTAACGTCCTATTAACAGCCAGGGCCATGTAAGGACGGCCTCCCATGTATGCGGTGTGTAGCATGTATGAAGTGTGATGTTCGTTTAGTGTCTTCTTGTATAGTGGAACTATTGCCCTTTTTATATAGGGAATGAATGCACAAATGTATTTTTCTAATTTTCATACCGGCTATGAAACCAGAAGCTGCCCGTGGATCGCGGTAGCGCCGCTCCTCGGAAGATATGTAGATATGTAGGTTCTATGAAAATTAGAAAAATACATTCAATCCATGTATTTACATAAGAATAATTTATGAAAATTAAAATTATTGAAAGGTTATTATATTATATTTACAATTATAACACACATATACGTCGAGAAACGAGACTAATGGAACAGCTGAATGACAAAGTCGTTCCGTTTTCAAGCTTCCGCCTTCTGGTCGACCTTTTTGTTCAAATGATAAACCATAAACAAGAAATATAATTAAAATAAGATTCCATCGACTTATTATCTTAAACCTTATTATTTATCAATAAACAAAGAAGATTATACATTAAAATATTGCGGGGACTTTTTTATTGATATGAAACTAGCGTGATGTTTGAAATCAGCTGATCGATGCACGGGAATCGCTGTATTCATAGGGTTTTCACAGGCAAATGTTTGTTTTTGCCAGTTGGTTGATTTATATAGTGACGAAACACTCGGAATGTAATTATAGTGCTTTATCACTGAAACATGCCGCTGAAGACACCAAGCAACATATCCCATCCGGTCACATACTGACAACGGGTGAACCAGTCTTCCCACTCCCTTTATGCTGAGCGCCAAGCAGAAGCAGAAACTACCACTTTTATAGACTATGGTGTGTGTCGGCCAGGGGATAGAAACCAAAGCCTTTCTCACAGGGGCGGGCGCTTAACCGAAGGCCAAAAGTCAGGTGATGTCGAGTGAGACGTTCGGAAGAAGCAAGTGATACTTAAGATAGGAAGAAAGAAAAGATAAGATCCTAAATTAAGTCGCCTTTTACGATCATGCAATAGAGGCAGGGGATACAATTCTAATGCCCGACCTGCAAGGCGACCTACCTCGTCACTTTCAATATGGTTATGGTAATTAGTTATGATTACCAAAACACAAAACAAATTCTTGGATCTCGGCACCCATTAAAGAAAGATCTATGCCTGACAATGGAAAGAGGAATCTTTTCTCTGCTTTTTAAAAACTTTTTCTATCACAATTCAAGATTTTTGTTTTGTTACAAAAAAAAAAACAATTCAAGACGGCTATGTTAAAGACCAATCGCAATCCCTTCCAGGGTGTATTGCGGTCCACACAATTTCACCTCTGTAAACGGCCCAACGAAATTTCAAGATTCTTGAAAAACGTATTTCGGACGCATACCGAATTCCCTAATACATATTGTAAGTTTCCATTCTTTTAGGGATGCACTAGATTCATTTGTAAGTAAACAGTTACAATTTGTATACGACGTCCGCCGTTTCAAAAACAATCACTGTGACGTCATATATAAAGGGGCACAATGTATTAAACAATCGTTATCATGAAATATTCTGTGACCCGAGGTCAACAGACGGTCAGTTCGTGAGCCGTTGAGAGAGGTGAAAGTGGACACCGCTATGAACCCTGGGAGAGATCGGACCAATCATTCCCAAAATACAATATACACATCAACGGCCTTCGGGGAGCAAAGACATGAAATTTGAGAAAGATTCTTTCAGTACTTTCTGAGAAATAGTAGTAAAAAACGATAACATTTCAAAGCTTCTTGAAGACATCACCAATTGTATTTATCTAACTGTAAGGACGAACAGTTATATCATAGCTTATTATAGCACTTTAGTATTTATTTTCTCGTGATTCACGCTTCAAATGCCTAAGTGGGAATTCCCCAAATGACATCATGTCAAATATACCATAAATTACGTGGTCACAAACTTTCACATACCCGCGTGACATTAACATACATTGGTCATTAAACAATTACCTACGAAACAATTCACACTCAACCAATTGTCGTGAACGACAATGTATCAATTAAGTTTGATATTTGATCTGAAAGTAGGGATTTCCATTTCGAATTAATGCAAATCACTATTTGGTTTTATATCATTGTATGTATGGCACAACCTAAGTTCACTCATTCCAATGCCATGTCATCAAAGTCAGGAGATTGTTACGGGGTTAAAAGAAGCGTCAAAAATATCACCAATCATTGCAAGTCACTTCTTAGTTTCAAGCGATACTTGCTTATTGGCTTACGTCAGAACCGAATTGACGTCAGCTGCATCTAATAGTCCCGTACGCTGTATTTAGTATCGCATAGTTTAAAATTTAAAGGTAAAAGCTACCGAATAGCCTCGGTAAATACGCCCCAATGGCAAACAAATCAAAACGCTCAGACGTAAAATATTAAGCATGTATTGCTATGATTTCGGCCAAAAACACTAGTATCGGGATTTACTCCGTAATAAAGTGTTAGTAGAAAAATCCAGTTGTCGCAAGTGATATAGAAAGTGTATCAGTTGTAAATGTATGATGGCCAATTTACGCTCTCTACATACATGTACTATCGCTTTGCCTCAGCATGAAAAGATGACTTATACAAAACGTGGCAGCAGATTGTGGCCTAAACAGACCTACGTATGAATCAAATTTACAATAAACAATTATAGTTTACAATGTTTTCTGAAACAACATGACGCCATTTAGGTTCAATTACAGTAAAATTACGTCCTAAATTGGGGGTCATTATGATGATTTGTCACACATATCTTTGCATTTTCAGTGATTATATCTACCATCATTATCATCTGAACTGGTGCCTGGAAAGTGAGCGCAAAATAAGATACTCAACTGTATCAAAACATCATTATGTATATATATGAACAAGAATAATAGTAGTAATGTGGTTGCTAAGGAAAATATTAATAGAATCTTTCATGGGCATGTCAAATGGACAGAGATACGAGATACCTAAACACGCATGAAGGATCTTAACTGGTCGACATAAGGTTTGATGAGTGTTGACGGCCATGTTTACGAGGCTTGTTGAGTGTTGGCGGCCATGTTTACAAGGACTGAGATATTTCTGTCCATCTATGTTTGATTGGTTTTCTTTCATACTTTAACGATTTTTTTTTTTTTTTTTTTTTTAATGTTTGGGAGCATTTACATTTACGCTGTCATCACAAGGACATCGCAATGCGTCAAAATTAATGACGTTGTCTACAATTGGCGCCGCAATGTACTGGTAACTTATGGATTTCACCCTCAAGTTGAAATTTCACTCCCGGAGGCGGTGAATATTATATTAGCCTTTTTACCGGGGTTGGGAAAAGACAACTCATACGCCCTAGACAATGGCGCGCGTGACGTCATCAATAAATGTGTCGCATATTGCCTACTAATATAGTATCATTTAATTATGGCATAGAAGTAACCAAACTTTCTGGGGTGCATCAAGACAACAGAAATACATGTAGTTCAACCATCGTGTGAGATGGCAGTAGGTTAACACTCGGCAAGCTTTCAATTGTCTTGTCAAATTCCTACCCTCGGGTTAAAATACCTGTGTCCATGTAATAGTTCCATGTAAAATCATATCAATCTTACATGGTGGCAAGGGGGATTGCAACGTAGCTCGATTAGGTCATGTTAACAATACAAGAATGGTGATAACCAACAACACTGTTGATAAACTACTGTGGTAGAATATTTACAAAAATAATTAAATGATTATCATCTTAGTTCGATTGACGACGGTAACGACTTAGATTTTATCATCGAGTTAACACACGGGCTTAGACATCCCTGTCCTATTGAAATCACGAATCTTGATAGCGTTATTTCGAACTTTGATGGCAATCGCATGCTATCGCTGGAATTGAAATCATAGTTAGATGGTTTGTCTGATAAAATTACATCGTATAAGAGAGAATTAGAGAAACAAATGTAAATTTTTGAGTGCATATTGAATTTGTGTATACATATTGTAGTAATAAGTATTTAATAAGTATAATTGTACGCATTCATACACCAAAGCAAAGTGCATTGCACACATGTCAGGCCGTCTTTATATAATCCTGACTGTTTATGCTACGTTAAACCCAATAAATCAAACCAAACTAGGAAATATAGAATGATCTCCCTTTTTATGACGATTGCCCTACTTTGTTAAATGCATTGACATACAGACAGCAATTTAAGCTGTACAAAATACGGTATCAGAATATTAGTCAGATAACAAGCCATTATGTTTGTTTTACTGCATGGTTTGGAAATATCAAAGTTCCACTTTAGAGACAATTGACATTAAATATCCTAAATAGTATCATTATAATACATTAACTGTCCATGGCAACATATTTAACAACACACATCTCTGCCACAGTCATCATTACCACTTAGAAGATCAACATGACTGACTTCGTTCTCCTACTGGCTGTCCTTGCAGGGGCCATTTCAGGTAGGACGCACAGCTCTATCTTTAAGATGCATGTTTTTGTCGTTTTGAAAACAAAATCATATAGATCTACAAAATATTTTATCTAACATTCATTGCATTTGTCAATAAGGGATTATGTTGAAACAGATATCATGATGCGTTGTTTCAGTATGATTGTCTTGGTTCAAAAAATAACGCCTTTCCTTAGCCAATTGATCACGTGGGTAGCAAACCATGACCTTGATGTAGACCGTCACTTCTGGTTCCCTCTGAAGGATTTCGTTCATTTTTTATATTTTGATTATAGGTAAAAGCACCTAAAATCATATATAACCAGGTTAATTTTTCTTCCATGACCATAGCTGTTAATAGGACGTTAATTAATCAAACAAACAAACAAACAATGTTTAAAGATATGTACTCATGACTTTTAAAATATTCCTGATTTTAAGGATTTTTAAAGAAATAATATTTCCTCCCTGTAACATTGCTTAATATATTAAGAATGATTTTTCCGCAATAAAACGAAATTTCCATTAAGATTGACATATTTGCAATAATAAAAGCCAAATATGACCGATTTTCTTTCTAATACCTATTAAATTTTGGTCTGAAAACGTTTAAATAGGTTAATCCGTGCACCTTTCAACGTTTTATGTTATCCATTTACCCTTGTTAGTTTTTTCTGTATTTATTATACTATTGGAGCTTACAAGATAACACAATAATTACATATCTTGATTTTATTTATTTATTATATAAAATATAAAAATGAATTTGGCAAGCTAGGTCTGACCTCAAACAGCTTTTTCTGAGGCACAAGAAATTGTGATAATCAACTATTAATATATTGGGCCTACTGTGGTAGCATGTTTTGAAAAATAATTGTTGATTAAACGTTTCACAAATAAACTTTTTTACTAAGTTTACATACCCACTCAAAAACATTGACCTCATTCAAGGCTATTGTTAAATTAAAAATGAATGATTTGTCAATATTACAGTAAAACTTTCTAAAGACGAAAATTCAAATCCCCGGATTCGGCTCCACTTTATTCATACTGATTTGAGCAACAATATTGGATTTTTTTATAAGGAATTGTCTTTTGATACGATTTTGAGGTCCCATCAAGTCAATATTGGCTCTATAACAATTTTTCCGGAATTGTTGCTGAATATCGCCTTGTTTGAAGCTGAAAAAGGGAGTAAATTGATAGAGAATCGAATACAACCAAACAAGTATACGTCTGTGCATGCGATTCGGGACCCAGAGTGCCTAGTAGGGGAGAAGTCCCCAGGAAAACGGCAGGTCGACAAAATTGTCCACGTGAGTTAGAGGCAGAAATGGCCATGCTGGGGCAATGTCGGGCCGTCAGGGTCATGTAAGGATGGCCTCCCATATATGCGGTATGCAGCAGGTACAATTCTAACGCCCAACTATCCTTCATACCCCACGGGTTACTATCACAGTCGTTATATCCACCCCTGTACTATCTCATTGTTAAACTGAAGGCAGGTCAAGAGAAAAAATCAGAACCAATCACAGGCCTGTGTCATTAATAGGCTTGGGAAGTTGTCATTTGTGATCGCAATTCCAGAAGTTCGCTTGAACAAGCTTTTTACCTACCCCCCCCCCCCTTTGCTGGTGTTGCCCTTTGCTGGTGTTGTGAAGAATAAACTGAATAACCACATATAAGTGGTACATGTAGTAGTGATTTGCACCCAGATACAATATAAACTAGTTTAGAATCATTCTGTAAACTTATTCAGGAGCATTAATATCATTGTAAGTTGATTGCAAAGAAAATAAGAAAATATTGTGAACTGCAATTCATTAATAACTAAATGATAGTGGGGTCGTGGTAAGTACGTATACGGAACTCTCTACTCTGACGTCCCGGTTTCGTCCCTCAACGTCGGCATATGTTTTTTTTTAATTTAATTTTAATTTCATATTTTTTGTTGTTGTTATGTCACTATACTTGAACATATTTTTTTTTTGTCTTTATTTTATTTTCCAAAAGTTAATTCCAAACATACACATGTATAGCATATACACTAAAACCTCACCTTACTGCCACCTCAAAAATTACGAACATCCCGCTATTACGGGCACTTATTTTCAGTCCCGATTTTTTTCTATATATGTCTTTATATTGGTCGTTTCAGTAATACGATCACACCGCTATTCCGTATTACGACCAGTTTTCATAGTCTCAACGGCCACTAAATTAGCACTAATTGACCACGGGCACATGTGATGACTTCACACCTCGCTGTGCCTCACATTCCCGCACGCAGCGACCCGTGAACAACTGCCCACAGGAACATCAGTCAGTCTTTTATTTCCGTCGACCTAATTATCATATTATCTACCTGTACTAGGAGAGTGTTAATAGCCTTCATTTGTATACTTGTGATTAACTGTACATGGCAGTTGATGTGATCGAAACCACAAATAATGCAACGTTCTTACGTTATACCTGGTGGCGAGATCGAACGATTTAGGTAGTTCTTGTTCGTACGTGTAACGCCACTGGAATTAAAATTCTCTAATGTATGAGATATATTGATCTTGTTTCAGATTTTTATGAACGTTCGTCAATCATCTCATTTCAATAGATGGGTCATCTATTTTGTTGCTGTAAAATATGTCTAACAATCGTAATTAAAAATACGCTTGACTATTGCACAGCAGTCTTTCAAACACTTTACCGATTGTGATCGTAAGTTATTATTTGAACAATCATTGCACGTGGCGGGGTAATTCAAAACGATTTACGTAAATATTTTGGAATTTACACAGATCAATACAAATTTTAAAACATAGTTTCTCATTAACCCCAGGTGATACTATGTGATAATTACACTACCGATATATGTATTTGGATTATAATTAGAACATAATAGAAAGTAATGTATATAAAAAGTATTTTCAGTTGGATTGTCAAAAATAACTTCAGTGAAGTTCAGTTTAAGATTTAAATAAGTACACACTATAAACTTTATTTAATGAAAAAATATGGTTATGCTCTAGAAATAAATGGCATAGTCATTAGATATATGTCCCTAATTTATCAAACTTGAATAATTAGAAATCTTTGTAAATTATTGTTTTGTATTAGATACGCATGGATTAAAATATGATATACATTTATATAAACATGTATATAACATTTTTCATAAAAGTTAAATCTTGAAACAAAAAATACAGTACATGTATTATGTACCTGTCTGCTAGGATACAGAGTTACTGTTCTTGATCGTCATGATCAGAGATGAAACCTGGTCCATCGCAGAATTAAGACCACCTCGCTATTAGGACCACTTTTACTCAAGTGGTTTTAATAGAGGGGTTTTACTGTAAATACAGCAATACATATTCTCAACAGATGTTATATAATGTTTCTGGCGTCCCTTGCTCATACACATTTTTATATACATCAGTAGGGAGCTGTGTTTGTGAGGAAATTATTTCAAAGATTATAGGATAGATAACCACGTGCACCCATATATATACATCTCTCCGTATCTGTAGCAGTGTACAGCCAAGCGTGAAGATGTAATACATTGATCATGACCACATCAAAACAATAAGCAGTGATCTAGGATTGACTGTTCTATTGTTTAGAGGATTAAGTGTCATTTTATGACGGCATCTTATCGTTTGGTTGTTTACGCAAATTATATGGAAAAAAATCGGGAAGTGTTTAAAATGTAAATGAAATTGTAATACATGTACGTAATATTTACAAGATCTTCTGTACTAGGTACATGTACTTATATAATTTGTAACACATTGTTTTTTCAAAGTAAATTATCATGTCAGAGTAAAATTGCTGAGTGAATCTGCTATAATATATATTGAAACCACTGAAGCTTACAATTTTTCGTTACTGTAATGGGCATTTTAGAAATATCAACCCATTTCAAATGATTCGACTGAACTAAGTCTTCCCATCTCCTCCTCCCGGTAGGAGTTATGTTATTTTTTAATTGCATTGTACAGATCAATATGAAATAGTTAATGTTAGTAGGAATAAAATTTGACATATTCCAGAGTCAGCTTAATTCAGGTATTCTCTGATAGCAGATAATAAAACCGTGATATCACATCAAAATTAGAACTAATCTGATAGATTTGTATAAATTCATCATCAAAACAGTAAAAAGTGTCACTATCCTACATCAAATCATATACTTCAGTTGTTTTTCTTGAACCAAGCCTTATAAGAACAGTTTTGCGACCAATAGTCATATTTCAAAGTAAATTATCATGTCCAAGCCTTATAAAAATCAGTTTTGCCACCAATAGTCAAACAAAGTAGATTATCATTCTAAAGTAAAATTTCTTGAGTGAATTTGCTATCCGAATTTTAGACCTATCCTTGCTGCAAATTCACAATGTAAGCTTGAACCAGAAATTACCTCCCCCGGTTAAGTACATTATCATTTGATCACAAGTACCGATTACTCTTCTACAATTAAATAGACCTCGCAACCCATGTAAAGGCCCAGCAGGGGGTCCGCCCATGCCAAGCGCTGCTGTGCAATAAAGATGGATAGACTGGGTTGGGGGTTTTGGGACCTGTTTAGTAGCTAACAGGAAATGTGAAAACACAGTGAGTAATGCAAGGTGGCATTGGGATCGAAAGTGCAGTGAATAAGTAATGGAAGATCTCGGTAAAGAGAGATAACAGGATTAGCCATGGAGGCCAAGCAGATAGAAAATCTATTAGGAAGAATTCATTCGTGAAATAACAGAAAGGGGATCCAACATGGGATCTGTTGAAGTATGTTTTATGGAGGATATATGATCATTATAGATAATAACAGGTTAGCCCATGGTCGAGACACAAAACATTGAGAACACAGTATGAGTATATCCACAGCCCGCCCCGGAAAGACGCATGCAAGAGAGCAACTAACAAGAGGAGTACCGCACACAGAATGACAACCCACCACCCAAACCCCACCTCGGTAATTCCCATTGCAGAGCACAGAAGAGAGGACGCACCAGCTGAGAAGACAAACCCCGTCTATAGACCCGTAACGCGTAAGACACACAATTTACTCACCATAAATACCCACACCCTTTAGAAAAATTTCCACATTTTAATCAGCATAGAGTTTCACAATGGACTAGCAAGGTACGCAAACCAGTAATACACACCCCGATCCATTTACCAAGTTAAGCAAGGTTTAACGACAAATGAATCTTTCACCCTCCGGTTGACTAAATAGAGCGCACCCCGCAAGCCACCGGGGACACCCCCTAACACAACCAATGGGGGGCTCCACCATACCATCCACTATAAAATACAATTACAACCTTTGCAGACACATTGGTGCACAACAAACTCGCATAAACTCGCCCCTAATAAACTCTGATCTATACCCCAGACGAAGTAAAATTAATAAGACAGAGTAAGAATCATAGAATCAGATTATAGTGTAGTGTTTGGGGTGTTCTTGGTTGTTCTGCTATCTGTACTATACATTCCACGGTATGATTTGTTGTTTGATGTGTGTTGTTATTTTGGATGGTGTGGTGTTGATGGGGTGTATAGATTGGTTTTTAATATTATTTATAACATAACTCATAAATCGAAAAATAAAGGATAATAAACTAACTCATAATAACGGGATATCTGGTTTGTCATGCTGTGATATGTATTGGTAGATCATGTTGTAATAGATCAGGTTACAGTCTTGTCATGTAATACTGGTTTGTATGTATATTGGTAGATCATGTTGTAGTACAGGCTTGTCATGTTATATTTGTAGATCATGTTGTAATACAGGTTTGTCATGTTATATTGGTAGATCATGTTGTAATACAGGTTTGTCATGCTATGATATATATTTGTAGATCATGTTGTAATACAGGTTTGTCATGCTATGATATATATTGGTAGATCATGTTGTAATACAGGTTTGTCATGCTGTGATATATATTGGTAGATCATGTTGTAATACAGGTTTGTCATGTTGATATATTGATGGGAGTAGATCATGTTGTAATACATTGGTCATGATATTGTAGATCATGTTGTAATACAGGTTTGTCATGCTGTGATATATTGGTAGATCATGTTGTAATACAGGTTTGTCATGCTGTGATATATATTGGTAGATCATGTTGTAATACAGGTGCATGTTATATGGTAGCATGTTGTATACAGGTTTGTCCATGTGATATATTGGTAGATCATGTTGTAATACAGGTTTGTCATGTTATATGGTAGATCATGTTGTATAGGATTTGTCATGCTATATATGGTATCATGTTGTAATACAGGTTTGCCATGCTGTGATATATATTGGTAGATCATGTTGTAATACAGGTTTGTCATGTTATGATATATATTGGTAGATCATGTTGTAATACAGGCTTGTCATGTTATATTGGTAGATCATGTTGTAATACAGGATGTTGATATATTTGTAGATCATGTTGTAATACAGGTTTGTCCATGCTGTGTGATATATATGGTAGATCATGTTGTAATACAGGTTTGCCATCTGTTATATATATGGTAGATATCGTAATACAGGAGATCATGTTGTAATACAGGTTTGTCATGTGATATGTATTTACTGGTATATGTTGTAGATCATGTTGTAATACAGGTGTTATATTGGTAGATCATGTTGTAATACAGGTTTTGTCATGCTTATATATTGGTAGATCATGTTGTAATACAGGTTTGTCATGCTTGTCAGTTATATTGGTAGATCATGTTGTAATACAGGTTTGTCATGTGTGATATGTATTGTAGATCATGTTGTAATACAGGTTTGCCATGCTGTGATATATATTGGTAGATCATGTTGTAATACAGGTTTGTCATATGATATATGGTAGATCATGTTGTAATACAGGTTTGTCCATGTGTATATATATGGTAGATCATGTTGTAATACAGGTTTGTCATGTTATTGTAGATCATGTTGTAATACAGGCTTGTCATGTGTGATATATATTGGTAGATCATGTTGTAATACAGGTTTGTCATGCTGTGATATATATTGGTAGATCATGTTGTAATACAGGTCCATGTCTGACTTGATATTATGTTGTAATACAGGTTTGTCATGCTGTGATATATATTGGTAGATCATGTTGTAATACAGGTTTTTGTCATGTGATATATATTGGTAGATCATGTTGTAATACAGGTTTGTCATGCTGTGATATATATATTGGTAGATCATGTTGTAATACAGGTTTGTCATGTTAAATGATATGTATTGGTAGATCATGTTGTAAATACAGGTTTGTCATGCTGTGATATATATTGGTAGATCATGTTGTAATACAGGTTTGTCATGCTGTGATATTATATTGGTAGATCATGTTGTAATACAGGTTTGCATGCTGTTGATATATATTTTTGGTAGAATCATGGTTTGTCATGTGTATATATATTTGTAGATCATGTTTGTAATACAGGTTTGTCATGTATATGGTAGATCATGTTGTAATACAGGTTTGTCATGTATGTGAAGATATGTATTACCGGTAGATCATGTTGTAATACAGGTTTGTCATGCTGTGATATGTATTGGTAGATCATGTGTGATATAATACAGGTTGTCATGTTAAGTGATATAATATTTTGGTAGATCATGTTGTAATACAGGTTTGTCATGCTGTGATATGTATATTGGTAGATCATGTTGTAATACAGGTTTGTCATGCTTAAAGGTGAATCATTATATTGGTAGATCATGTTGTAATACAGGTTTGTCATGTGTATATGGTATTGGTAGATCATGTTGTAATACAGGTTTGTCATGTTATGATATGTATTTGTATCATGTTGTAATACAGGCTTGTCATGTTAAGAGTAATTATGGTAGATCATGTTGTAATACAGGTTTGTCAAGTGATCAGATATGATGCTAGATCATGTTTAATATAATAAGGTGTTAGGCTTGTCATGTTATATTTGTAGATCATGTTGTAATACAGGTTGTCATGTGATAAATGTGTACTCATATAGGCTTAAATCATGTGTCATATGTATTAGATCATGTAGATATGCAGTGATTGTGGTAGATCATGTTGTAATACAGGTTTGTCATGTGTATATGTATTTGGTAGATCATGTTGTAATACAGGGTGTCATGTAAAATAATTATTATTGTATTTCGATCATGTTGTAATACAGGTTTGTCATGCTGTATATTATTGGTAGATCATGTTGTAATACAGGTTTGCCATGCTGTGATATGTATATTGGTAGATGTTGTTAGTGTTCAACAGGCTTGTCATGTTAAGTATTTATACATCATGTGTAATTACACAGGTTTATGTCCATGTTAAGGTATATATTGTGTATCATTACTAATACAGGTGTGTCATGCTGTGAAATGTACATGTAATACAGTTTCATGCAAGCTGTTCTATATGACATATAGAGAAGCTCATGTTGTAATACAGGTTTGTCAAATGCTTGATGAATGTATGTATATGCTGTCAGATATGTTAAGGTATATATAAATACAGATCATTTGTAATACAGGTGATGTGATATATATGTGTAGTGTAATACATGATGTATACAAGGCTTTGTCATGTTTGTAACATAATAGACAGGTATTGAATCATGCTGTATCAATGTTGTAATACAGGTTTTGCCATGCTTGATATGTATTAGATCATTAGTAATACATGTCATGTATATCATTTGAATACTTGCTGTGTATGATTGGTAGATCATTGTAATACAGGTAAATGTGATTTCCTATATTTGTAGATCATGGTAATATCATGTTGTCAGTGTTTTTTACATGCTGTATATGTTTTGTCAGACATATACGATCATGTTGATAAAATTACAGGTTGTAATGTTTTATATATATAGTAATCATGTTTTGTAATACAGGTTTGTCATGCTGTGATATGTATATTGGTATTCATGTTTAATGTACAGGTTTGTGATGTGATAATGTATATGATTGGGTAGATCATGTTGTAATACAGGCTTTGTCATGTTATGTACATTGTGTTAGATCATTGCTAATTAAAAGGGTTTGTCGTGTTAAAGGTATATATGTAGATCATGTTGTAATACAGGTTTGTCATGTTATGATATGTATTGGTTGTATCATGTTGTAATATGTTTGCCATGCTGTGTCTATGTGTATTTGGTAGATCATGTTGTAATACAGGTTGTCATGCTGTGAATATGTATTGGTAGATCATGTTGTAATTACAGGTTTGTTCATGTTAAGGTACTTTGGTAAATCATGTTGTAATACAGGTATGTCATGCTGTGATATTATTTGGTAGATCTATGTTGTAATAACAGGTTTGCCATGTCATGTGATATGTATTGGTAGATAATGTTGTAATACAGGTTTGCCCTATGTGATATATTGTGATTGGTAGATCATGTTGTAATACAGGGTTTGTCATGTGATTATGTATTGGTAGATCATGTTGTTAATAACATGGTTTGCCATGCTGTGATATGTATTGGTAGATCATGTTGTTAATACAGTTTGCCATACAATGTATTTGTAGATTGTTGTAATACATGTTTGTGTGTTAGGTAATATATTGGTAGATTCATGTTATTGTAATACAGTTGGTCATGCTTCAATATTTATCATTGTCATGTTGTAATACAGGTTTGCCATGCTGTGATATGTATTGGTAGATCATGTTGTAATACAGTTTGCAATGCTGTTGATATGTTGTAGATTCATGTTGTAATACAGGTTTGCTGTGGTATATTGTAGATCATGTGTATAAGGTTGCCTTGTATGATATGTACATTTGGTAGTATCTTGTTGTAATAAGGTTTGCCTATGCTTGTGATAATGTATTGGTAGATTCATGTGGTAAACAGGCCTTGCCATGCTGTGATATGTATTGGTAGATCATAGTTGTAATACAGGTTTGCCATGCTGTGATATGTATTGGTAGATCATGTTGTAATTACAGGTTTGTCAATGCTGTGATATGTATTGGTAGATCTGTATGTAATACAGGTTTGTCATGCTGTGATATGTATTGGTAGATCATGTTGTATACAGGTTTGCCATGCTGTGATATGTATTGGTAGATCATGTTGTACAATACAGGCTTGCCATGCTGTGATATGTATTTGTAATCATGTTGTAATACAGGTTTGTCATGCTGTGATATGTATTGGTAGATCATGTTGTAATACAGGTTTGTCATGCTGTGATATGTATATTGGTAGATCATGTTGTAATACAGGTTTGCCATGCTGTGATATAATGTATTGGTAGATCATGTTGTAATACAGGTTTCATGTTGTATATTGGTAGATCATGTTGTAATTACAGGTTTTTTGCATGTGTGTTATGTTATTGGTAGATCATGTTGTATTACAGGTATGCTCCTTGCTGTGTATATGGTAGATCATGTTGTATTGTATACAGGTAAAACAGGTGCCATGCTGTGATATGTATTGGTAGATCATGTTGTAATACAGGTTTGTAATGCTGTGATATATTGGTAGATCATGTTGTAATACAGGTTTGTCATGCTGTGATATGTAATTGGTAGATCATGTTGTAATACAGGTTTGCCATGTACTGCTGTGATATGTATTGGTAGATCATGTTGTAATACAGGTTTGTCATGCTGTGATATGTATTGGTAGATCATGTTGTAATACAGGTTTGTCATGTTATATTTGGTAGATCATGTTGTAATACAGGGCTTGTCATGTTAAGTGTATATATTGGTAGATCATATTTGTAATACAGGTTTGTCATGCTGTGATATGTATATTGGTAGATCATGTTGTAATACAGGTTTGTCATGTATATTGTATTGTTAGATATGTATACAGGGTAGATCATGGTAGATCATGTTGTAATACAGGTTTGTCATGCTGTGTATGTATTTGGTAGATCATGTTGTAATACAGGTGTTGCCATGCTGTGATATGTATTGGTTAGATCCTATGTTGTAATACAGGTTTGTCCATGCTGTGATATGTATTGGTAGATCATGTTGTAATACAGGTTTGTCATGCTGTGATATGTATTGGTAGATCATGTTGTAATACAGGCTTGTCATGTTAAGAATATATTGGTAGATCATGTTGTAATACAGGTTTGCCATGCTGTGATATATATTGGTAGATCATGTTGTAATACAGGTTTGCCATGCTTAGTGATATGTATTGGTAGATCAGTGTTGTAATACAAGGCTTGTCATGTTGTAATAAAGGTATCATATATTGGTAGATCATGTTGTAATACAGGTTGCCATGCTGTGATATATTTTGGTAGATCATGTTGTAATACAGGTTTGCATGGTTATATTTGTAAAACATGTTGTTAACATTAATACAGGCTAGAAAATATGTTGTAAACATACGTGTCATGTTAAGGTATATATTGGTAGATCCTGTTGTAATACAGGTTTGTCGTGTTATGAAGATATTAGTAGATCATACTGCTCTGAAGAAAAATTTTGAAAATTGCTTTTACTAAAAATAACTTTTGATTCGTGATACACAGGTTAGAAGTTCTTTACTTGGTATGATAAATGTAGAACAAAGTCGATGTAGCGCATTTCATCTTGCCTTTAAACATATTTGAGGTGAATCTCCTCTAGTGCACGCGCCATGAAAATCATATGTTTATTATAATCTTTAAATGTTTATTTAAAGTGTATCAGATACGTGCAAGTGTTATATTATTATTATTTAATAAAGATAGAGGTATCATAGAGAGATAGCACCAGTCGAAGTCAACAGCCTCACGCTCAAGGTTAAAGCTTGTATCAAAGATATGATAAATGTTATTGTCTATGTTCCTAGCCAGTTTTGAAATTGATTTGCTTGGCAGATAGTCAGAACATATGTTAATTTCTCTTTCAGGCGGCTATCAGTGAGAGCACAATAGTTTGTATTTCCATCTAACAGCAAACAAACAGGGCCGCAGCTTTTGTACATTGTTAGGGAATATATTTTAACAGTTTTGCTTTTGAGCTGCGTGTCACATAATCGAAACTGCATCCAACGATTAATTGTTTTTATTTCAACAACAATGCCCGATTATAAGAAGTCAATTATCATTACCCAGGTAAAAGACAACTAAAGGAATTTTCATTGTTTTATCAGACACTAGGAGATGACAGCGACAGATCATTGTATCATTTTATCTAGAATTCGCTAAATATGATTACAACGCAATATGTGCTCATGTGTGATATTTACGTCATTTGTATTGTAGTGTTGTACATGTGTAACTGGCTTAAAAGTAAAGCCACCAGATTTTCTCTTACCGCATGTTATGACAAGATATTGACAGAATAATTGAACTGATGACCTGGATGATCCAATCAGACTATAAAGGTTTTCATGGAGGTTATCATTGATCACTTGTAACATTTGAAAGAATAGATGTTCTTCATTCATTTTATGTTAGCGTCATGTGTATACAGTGTCACATTACGTTTGGTTTCTACAAAATAATCAGTAGATTAACGTCTCCATAACAGCCAGTGCCATTTAAGGACGGTCATTCGTGTACGTAATGTGCTACTTGTGTGAAGTGACTGCGTGTTTTGTTATATTGGAACGCCTTATTATAGTGCTATATCACTGAAGCACACTTCACTCGTCACTGTGACGTTATACCACACAAACAAGATCTTTATTAAAAAAACACCTCAAATTTGCCATAAGAATGCATGCTTTCGCGAAACTTGTGGTAATAGCAGTTTTCTTTTATCTCAGCTGTTCTGTTTAACTCCCCGTCTATTTTTGTGTTTGTTGCATTTCGAGGCTGACAAATACATTAAGTGGCATGTGTACTTTTGTTTATAGTGAGTGATAAAACCATTAATACATATCATCCATGATAAAAACTTCGGGCTGAGCTCGGGGGATACATGGAAAACTCGTACAGGCCTTCGGCGGTTTCTTTGTTCGTGCATGTCACTACTTATAGCCTACAAGCTGAACTCCACGTGCACTGACCTAAATATAAATCACCCGGAACTACATTATCCTTCAGATTTGTTAGCTTATATCCAGTATAATGATTAAAAGATCATTTGATAAAGCTGAATCAATGTCTACCATATTTATCAATAAGTTTCTCCTCAAATTATAAAACCTGCAGGAGTATTACAGTAACACCCGTCTGACATTGCCTCTTGTTGGCCTCGCACGAAAAATATCATTTACATGTATTTTAATTGCGTTACCAAAAAGCAATAGGTTCTTGCAATGCAATTGTCGTAGTCCGTTGATTTCCTTTCGCATATTTTCTTAAATGTAAAAAGAGGGTGTAGAAATCTACCCTCTGTGTTAAATATTTAGTGTTTGGCGTCCATCCCATGTTAGTTTGTGCTCAGATTCCTTCCATAGACATACAATTGTATAATGTATTTTGAAATTATTTTTGCATAGTAATATAATTCATTTTTTGTTATCTGTATGTAGAATGCAGTATTCTACATGCAAACATTTACTTTGTTCCTATTGTACTCAGCCCCTTAGAACGAATATACGTACCCGGCCTACTATACCTTTCGGCCGGGTACGAATTGGTCCCTATGTGTCGTAGTGGAACACTGCCTCCGAAAATCACTCGGGCATAGTTTTCTATACTTTTTTGTAGGTTTCCAATTATTTTATGCGTATGCATGCATTTACATATTTTTGTTCAAAACAAACATAACTATCTACCGTACCGCTCACAAGACGTCAAATTCACAATTTGAGGACTTGCCGTATAAATTCGCTTCAGAAAGACCTTCATATGTATTATGTAAAAAAAATAATGCCTCAATGAGAATTTGATATTTTATGTGGTTCAGTTTTATTGCCTAGTAGATAAGCGATATCAAACAAGTACGATAAAAATGCAAACAAACGTTTTAAAATGGTTTGCATAATCACTACTTTGCTCCATTAGCACCAATTGTAGCTCTAAAGACGACACAATTTTCTGTCAAAAAGTCTTTTGAGCTACAATATTGCAGCTATCAGCCCCTTAGAAGGGGCCACGCCCATGGCTAATATAAAAAAGCTTCTTTCCACAAACATGATTCAGGTCAAATTTGATCTATTTTACCACCACAATCCTAAATGAAGCAGGTGAGTTACAAATGAGTGAAGATAAAAGTGTTTTTAACTAGAAGTGTACAGTACATTTGTATACAATTTGCATAATAAACATAACGTTCGACATTGGATTTATTTGGAACCTCAATGCAGATATAATATTGATGGATTTTGACCAGTAACGCACCCATCTAAGATCCCGTAATATAAAGCAATATACCAAATTGGTTGAAATTGGACAATAAATACTAATTTAAGTTATCGAGCGGAAACCATGGATTTTTCGGTTTTGACGATTTTAAAGTCCCGTAACTCTTGCAAATATTGACGGATTTTGACCACTATCGCATTCATCTGAGATCTCATTGATATAAAGCAATATCGCGAAATTTGGTTGAAATCAGACAATTAATATTTAAGTTTGCACATAAACCGTTTCCCGGACGCCGACGCAGCCGACATAGTGATAGTTTTGCAAGCGACACAGAAATTAGCAAATGTGTACCCATCTCGTATGTGGTGTATAAAAAGCTTTCAGAAACAAAACAAAATCCCATTAGAATCTGTTTTCTATTTTTTCCAAGCCGATTACATGCGAAATGACAAAATAAGTAACGCACAGCAAAACACATCACAGTTTGAGTTGTACTAGTACTGCCAGGTATAGCGCCCGTCGGAAAGAAACAATCTATCATCAATCATTCCCTTGAAATGGTCTGTATATCGCCTTGTCATTTCAACTGTCAAGTCGAGTAATTAATAACTCATAACACATTCTGTGATATTGATCATTTTCAAATTTAATTTAGTTTTTGGCAAAATTCTCACGCCCTTTATGAAGACCACAGGTGTCGGTATAAGAGTATGTTGATCTAAGATTTGGGGAATAAATCATGCCATATAAACAATCCATACTTACTATAGTAGATATTAGGTTTACAACTTTGTATCCTCTATACAATAAGACAACAAGAACATACCGCAGTTTCCCAAAACACGCACCTCGCACTTCACACGCGCTAAACACCGCATACTTAGGAGGCCGTCCTAATATGATCCTAGCTGTTAATAGGATGTTCAAACAAACAAACAATCATATCGTTTTATGTAATTTTATCACACATATATCATATGGAGCATTTTCAAAATAAACAAACAAATCAATCGTGGGTAGACCAATGCTTTCCTTTCCGTTGATTGTATGCAAATCCCCTCTAGTGTCATTTATGATAATCTTCACTATAAACGACATGCTGCACGTGTAAAGGGTCTGGGAGGCTGATTATAGTATTATCCCATTGAAGCACGACGCCAGATAATCCCACCCTCAATGACACATTATACGGACAACGGGTAAACCACGCATTTACGCTGAGCACAGCAGAAACTACCACTTTTTCTATACATTGCTACATGATCGTAAACACGTCACGCGCAATTAAACATAATCATTGTCATCACCGTGACGTCATCTTAACTTTAGCACAACGAATTCATACACGGTTTCATACCCTAAATAAATCTATCAATTATATGGCCATGTCATATCATTAGTCATTATTTTACTTTCTTAACACCCTTTGTGTTGATAGTAAAGGAAAGCTGGAATATGTCTCTTTAATATTTTGGGAAATTAGTGTTGAAGGTAAGCGTGAATGAAGGAAACTATTTTGAGAAATGCTGAGTAAATTTAGGAATTCCTCTTAATTCAGGTTTCAGCATTAAGAAATGTAGACAAACAGTGCCTGCTGCAATAATTAGTTAAGTTTTCTGTGGGATCGTTTAGAGTTACGTAACAATTAGGTGAGCATGCCTCTCTTCCGTCAAGTGTCGTCGTTAACCTAGACATGTCTGCTACACATTATACACCAGTGGGGTGTAAATCGTGGCTGCTGTAGTGTTGAAAGCCCATAGACTACTTAGAGCGAAGTAAACTAATTTACAAATACCCTGGAATAAAACCTAAGCAAGTTAATAAAGACTGCAATACCTGACTACAACTGGTATTGTCTTCTAAATTTAATACATGGCCAAAGCGTTATTCCTCCCCGCTTTTGTTTTCTTTAGTGCATGCTGTTCACATTGTTTTGATATTATGACAATTGCATGGCTACAACGCTTGTTTGGTAATATTACTCCGATATGGCCCGGCAGGTAGGACGTTTGACTATTGTACCTGTTGCCTCTATTACATGATCTTAAAAGGCGACTAAATTTAGGATCTTAGTTCTCCTTTCTTCCTAGCTTACTTTCGTCTATACCAATGTCTCCCTTGACACCACCTCCCTTTTGGCCATCTGTTGAGCGCTCACCCCTGTGGGGTAGGCTTTCGGTTCAGTCCCCTGGCCGAGACACACAAAAGTCTATTAAGTGGTAGTCTCTGCTCCTTCTTAGCGATCAGCATTAAGGTAGTGGGACGACTAGTTCGCCCGTTGTCAGTATAATGTGACCGGGTGGGGTGTGTCGCTTGGTGTCTTCGGCAGCATGCTTCAGTAATATAGCACTATAAAAAGGGCAATAGTGTCACTATATATACAAAAGGTAGAACATGAATATACCGCAGTCTCCCAAAACCCTCACACCGTATACATGGAAGGATGTCCTTATATGGCCATGTCTGTTAATAGGACGTTAATTAATCAAACAAACAAGTACATGTATTCCAATATTACAGCCACAGAAAAGTTTGGCCGATGCAATAATCTCATCAATTTATCGTTAGCAAAACCCATCTTCGATATTTCTGGGATTACTATTGCTGTAATATCCACCCATGCATCATGACAGAATCGAATAACGGAACATTATGGTTGGCTTTGTGACTTTGAAGTTGGGTATTGCTTTCTGTACTCTTAAAATGAAGTTTCTGCTAGCATGTGATTGGTCAATGTTTTTCTCGTGAACTGCCTTCAGTTCTACTATGAGATAGTCCAAATGTGGAAACAACCACAGTAACAGTAACCACTGGCATATCGAGGATGGCGACACTACTTAAAGGTGTATCCTAACTTATTTGTCATGAAATGTGACCAGTCTGATTATTTCAATCTGTAGTTTTATATTATGTTTATTTTACTAGAATAGTATTATATAGTATATATATGTAAGCATTATTTAATAATAATTGTAGTGCATGATTTACATTTCATTTTTATTTCTATCTCAAATGATAGATACATGTATGATTGATTTAAGCTACCTCAACAATTTCAGTAATGATCAAAGGTCGGTCGTTTATCCCCGGTTATGAGGGCTTCCCCCACCTTCTAAACATGGGTGGTCCTTACATTAACCCAGTTATTAATTTCTCGTTAAACCAATCAACTGTTATATAGGTAGAAGGTTAGAATGGCCCTTAAGGGTAGGACTTGTGGTAAGATGTCGTAACATCTGTAACCGTTCGGCACCCAAATGATGATGCATGATCGCCACATGCTTTACTTATGTTCAAAGGGAAATAACTCGTTATTTTACACAGAATACGATAATGCATCATGTAGCATTTGTCATCACATTTATAACTGTGTATATGTGTCAACGGAAAATAACACCAAGTGGTATATTTGTAGGGAAGGGAAAATTGTCCTGAAAATAACCATTCTTTATCTGAACACCGACATCGCCACCAAACCGTTATCGGGATGCCAGATTACAACTATTTAGTATACCATGGTCAGTAGGTTGATTAGACGAACGTCCCTATATTTTAACAGCAAGGGTCGAAAATCTATCAGTGTTGTCATACTCACATTTGGATTATTTTTCCGTAGCATTTCGATAAGTTTTGAATGATTTATTTCTAACCAAGACCATTTTCAACACTCTTTTTTTTTCACAAAATAAAGAATGCTACATACTTGATTGTTTTATTAATTAACGTCCTATTAACATCCAGGACCATGTAAGGACGGCCTCCCGTGTATGCGGTGTGTAGCATGTATGAAGTGTGATGTTCGTTTAGTGTCTTCTTGTATAATGGAACTATTGCCCTTTTTATATAGGGATTGTACAAATGTATTTTTCTAATTTTCATAGAGGCTATGAAAGCAGAAGTTGCCCGTGGATCGCGGTAGCGCCGCTCCTCGGAAGATATGTAGATATGTAGGTTCTATGAAAATTAGAAAAATACATTCAATCCATGTATTTACATAAGAATAATTTATGAAAATTAAAATTATTGAAAGGTTATTATATTATATTTACAATTATAACACATATATACGTCGAGAAACGAGACTAATGGAACAGCTGAATGACAAAGTCGTTCCGTTTTCAAGCTTCCGCCTTCTGGTCGACCTTTTTGTTCAAATGATAAACGATAAACACGAAATATAGTTGAAATAAGATTCCATCGACTTATTACCTTAAACCTTATTATATATCAAGAAACAAAAAAGATTATACATTAAAATATTGCGGGGACTTTTTTATTGATATGAAACTAGCGTGATGTTTGAAATCAGCTGATCGATGCACGGGAATCGCTGTATTCATAGGGTTTTCACAGGCAAATGTTTGTTTTTGCCAGTTGGTTGATTTATATAGTGACGAAACACTCGAAATGTAATTATAGTGCTTTATCACTGAAACATGCCGCTGAAGACTCCAAGCAACATATCCCATCCGGTCATATTATACTGACAACGGGTGAACCAGTCATCCCATTCCCTTTATGCTGAGCGCCAAGCAGAAGCAGAAACTACCACTTTTATAGACTATGGTGTGTGTCGGCCAGGGGCGGGCGCTCAACCGAAGGCCAAAAGTCAGGTGATGTCAAGGGAGACGTTAGGAAGAAGCAAGTGATACTTAAGATAGGAAGAAAGAAAAGATAAGATCCTAAATTAAGTCGCCTTTTACGATCATGCAATAGAGGCAGGAGATACAATTCTAACGCCCGAACTGCAAGGCGACCTACCTCGTCACTTTCAATATGGTTATGGTAATTAGTTGTGATTACCAAAACACAAAACAAATTCTTGGATCTCGGCACCCATTAAAGAAAGATCTATGTCTGACAATGGAAAGAGGAATCTTTTCTCTGCTTTTTAAAAAAAATTTCTATCACAATTCAAGATTTTTGTTTTGTTACAAAAAAAACCATAACAATTCAAGACGGCTATGTTAAAGACCAATCGCAATCCCTTCCAGGGTGTATTGCGGTCCACACAATTTCACCTCTGTAAACGGCCCAACGAAATTTCAAGATTCTTGAAAAACGTATTTCGGACGCATACCGAATTCCCTAATACATATTGTAAGTTTCCATTCTTTTAGGGATGCACTAGATTCATTTGTAAGTAAACAGTTACAATTTGTATACGACGTCCGCCGTTTCAAAAACAATCACTGTGACGTCATATATAAAGGGGCACAATGTATTAAACAATCGTTATCATGAAATATTCTGTGACCCGAGGTCAACAGACGGTCAGTTCGTGAGCCGTTGAGAGAGGTGAAAGTGGAGACCGCTATGAACCCTGGGAGAGATCGGACCAATCATTCCCAAAATACAATATACACATCAACGGCCTTCGGGGAGCAAAGACATGAAATTTGAGAAAGATTCTTTCAGTACTTTCTGAGAAATAGTAGTAAAAAACGATAACATTTCAAAGCTTCTTGAAGACATCACCAATTGTATTTATCTAACTATAAGGACGAACAGTTATATGATAGCTTATTATAGCACTTTAGTATTTATTTTCTCGTGATTCACGCTTCAAATGCCTAAGTGGGAATTCCCCAAATGACATCATGTCAAATATACCATAAATTACGTGGTCACAAACTTTCACATACCCGCGTGACATTAACATACATTGGTCATTAAACAATTACCTACGAAACAATTCACACTCAACCAATTGTCGTGAACGACAATGTATCAATTAAGATTGATATTTGATCTGATAGTAGGGATTTCCATTTCGAATTAATGCAAATCACTATTTGGTTTTATATCATTGTATGTATGGCACAACCTAAGTTCACTCATTCCAATGCCATGTCATCAAAGTCAGGGGATTGTTACGGGGTTAAAAGAAGCGTAAAAAATATCACCAATCATTACAAGTCACTTCTTAGTTTCAAGCGATACTTGCTTATTGGCTTACGTCAGAACCGAATTGACGTCAGCTGCATCTAATAGTCCCGTACGCTGTATTTAGTATCGCATAGTTTAACATTTAAAGGTAAAAGCTACCGAATAGCCTCGGTAAATACGCCCCAATTGCAAACAAATCAAAACGCTCAGACGTAAAATATTAAGCATGTATTGCTATGATTTCGGCCAAAAACACTAGTATCGGGATTTACTCCGTAATAAAGTGTTAGTAGAAAAATCCAGTTGTCGCAAGTGATATAGAAAGTGTATCAGTTGTAAATGTATGATGGCCAATTTACGCTCTCTACATACATGTACTATCGCTTTGCCTCAGCATGAAAAGATGACTTATACAAAACGTGGCAGCAGATTGTGGCCTAAACAGACCTACGTATGAATCAAATTTACAATAAACAATTACAGTTTACAATGTTTTCTGAAACAACATGACGCCATTTAAGTTCAATTACAGTAAAATTACGTCCTAAATTGGGGTCATTATGATGATTTGTCACACATATCTTTGCATTTTCAGTGATTATATCTACCATCATTATCATCTGAACTGGTGCCTGGAAAGTGAGCGCAAAATAAGATACTCAACTGTATCAAAACATCATTATGTATATATATGAACAAGAATAATAGTAGTAATGTGGTTGCTAAGGAAAATATTAATAGAATCTTTCATGGGCATGTCAAATGGACAGAGATACGAGATACCTAAACACGCATGAAGGATCTTAACTGGTCGACATAAGGTTTGATGAGTGTTGACGGCCATGTTTACGAGGCTTGTTGAGTGTTGGCGGCCATGTTTACAAGGACTGAGATATTTCTGTCCATCTATGTTTGATTGGTTTTCTTTCATACTTTAACGATTTTTTTTTTTTTTTTAAGAAACATTTTTTTTTAAATGTTTGGGAGCATTTACATTTACGCTGTCATCACAAGGACATCGCAATGCGTCAAAATTAATGACGTTGTCTACAATTGGCGCCGCAATGTACTACTGGTAACTTATGGATTTCACCCTCAAGTTGAGATTTCACTCCCGGAGGGGTGAATATTATATTAGCCTTTTTACCGGGGTTGGGAAAAGACAACTCATACGCCCTAGACAATGGCGCGCGTGACGTCATCAATAAATGTGTCGCATATTGCCTACTAATATAGTATCATTTAATTATGGCATAGAAGTAACCAAACTTTCTGGGGTGCATCAAGACAACAGAGATACATGTAGTTCAACCATCGTGTGAGATTGTAGTAGGTTAACACTCGGCAAGCTTTCAATTGTCTTGTCAAATTCCTACCCTCGGGTTAAAATACCTGTGTCCATATAATAGTTCCATGTAAGATCATATCAATCTTACATGGTGGCAAGGGGGATTGCAACGTAGCTCGATTAGGTCATGTTAACAATACAAGAATGGTGATAACCAACAACACTGTTGATAAACTACTGTGGTAGAATATTTACAAAAATAATTAAATGATTATCATCTTAGTTCGATTGACGACGGTAACGACTTAGATTTTATCATCGAGTTAACACACGGGCTTAGACATCCCTGTCCTATTGAAATCACGAATCTTGATAGCGTTATTTCGAACTTTGATGGCAATCGCATGCTATCGCTGGAATTGAAATCATAGTTAGATGGTTTGTCTGATAAAATTACATCGTATAAGAGAGAATTAGAGAAACAAATGTAAATTTTTGAGTGCATATTGAATTTGTGTATACATATTGTAGTAATAAGTATTTAATAAGTATAATTGTACGCATTCATACACCAAAGCAAAGTGCATTGCACACATGTCAGGCCGTCTTTATATAATCCTGACTGTTTATGCTACGTTAAACCCAATAAATCAAACCAAACTAGGAAATATAGAATGATCTCCCTTTTTATGACGATTGCCCTACTTTGTTAAATGCATTGACATACAGACAGCAATTTAAGCTGTACAAAATACGGTATCAGAATATTAGTCAGACTAACAAGCCATTATGTTTGTTTTACTGCATGGTTTGGAAATATCAAAGTTCCACTTTAGAGCCAATTGACATTAAATATCCTAAATAGTATCATTATAATACATTAACTGTCCATGGCAACATATTTAACAACACACATCTCTGCCACAGTCAATTAGAACTTGAAATTTCGTTCTCCAATGGCTGTCTTATCAGGGTTTTCTGTTACGACATTCTTCTCCTAAACTCATATAGATCTACAAATATTTTATCCATGTGAATCATTGCATTTTAGGTTATGTTGAAGCATTAAATACTTTTTTGTCTTTAAGTGCTATGGCAAACGTTTTGAATAAAACATTCTGGTTCCCTCTAAAAATATTTTATTTCTATAGGTCAAAGCATAAAATATGATTGCATTTTGTCCTCTTTTATTTTTAACCATGACCATATGCTTGAATGGAGACTTCTGAATTAAATGCAAATTAAACAAACAATGTGAAATATGTAAATTGAAAATTTGACCTAAGGATTTGTTACCAAGTACGAAAAATTTGAATTAACACACTTAATAATGACATGACTTTATGTAGCAAAAAATGATTAATCTTGATGTAGACCCAAATTTGAATACTTCTTCTTTCCTAAACCTATTAAATTTTGATTTCAATTTTTAAATAGGTTATTTTGTGCTTATTTCAAATATGTTCATCCATATTACCAGTTTTTTTTCTGTATTCCATACATAAGCTGTTAATTGTTAATTAATATCAAAGTTCACTTTTAAAGATAATTGATGACATTAAATATGATTTTATTATTTTTGTTAGTAAATAATAATTTTGACATTCCTTGTGAAATACAATACTTTTGTGAGAAATAACCGCCTCACTCAAAAATGGCACCTCAACATTTCCATTAAGATTGTCACATACTTTACTGCAATCTATGTGAAGTCCAAATATGTCGCCATTTTCTTTCTATATCCTACCGCAATTTAATCTTGAAAACGCAAACAGTAATAGGTTCACCACTTCAACATTCCTTATGTTAGAATGTCATACTGTAATACTTCGTTCTTGTTTGAAGATATGGGAGTAAATTGATAGACGATACAACTGACTATTCCTTGTGCATGCGATCTTGACCCAGAGTGCCTGTAATAGGGGAGATTCCTTGCAGATATGTCGCCATTTAAAAATGAATTTTGGAGATATGGCACACGCACTGTAATGTCAAATTCCTCATCATGTTTACCAGATATGCAGTAAGCAGGTACATTGACAACGCCTTGTCAGATTGTTTTGTCGTTGAATAACATTCCTTTGAGATATTTGTACTATCATCACTTTTAAAGCAAATTTTGTGAGATATCATTTTGTAATACTTACATTCCTTGTGATATTGTAACATTCATAATGACATTTTGTTATATGTCACCGCAAGTTATTCCTGTGTGATATGTTGAAACCCATGTAAGTAGTGACGTGATTCCTTGTTGGTCACACCCATGTGATTTCAAACTTGTTACTGACATTCCTTGTCATGGAATATGTCTGTAAAAACACTTGATAGAGAATTCCTTCTTTGAAATCAACGCCCAATTAATACATATAAGTGAGCCAATTGTGAATTACATAACCATGACTGCCCATTGATTCGTTGGCCCAAAATAGAAAATATGAACTGTTCCTTAATGAGATAAATGTCCACCACTTCTTTGACGAAATTTTCGTCCACTGAGTTAGGCTGAATTCCTTGTGAGATTGTCATCAGGGTTTACTTTATTTGTTCCTTGTTTTATGTCAATTGATTTTTTTGATTATATTTTATTCAAAAGTGTATATCCACCCCTGACATCACATTGTATAATGTCATACCCACTGTAATAGACATTCCTTGTGAGATCAATCCCACTGTGTAATTAAATATGTCCGCTGTAAACTTTCACTTTTTGTCACCACCCGAATACTATATAATTCCTTTTGAATATGTCCAGTGTTAATACTGACATTCCTTGTGAGATATGTCACCCGTGTTGCTGGTGTTTCCTTGTGATAGTTGAAATTCCTGTGATTGTAATGCTGACATTCCTTGTGAGATGACTTCACTACCTCGCTTGCCCACTGTTACTGACATTCCCACAGATATGTCACAACCCACTAATATTTCCTTGTGTTAGGTACATCAATACTGTATTTATTTATAATATCTGCTTATTCAACCAGCTGTAATTCTATTCTTGTGAAATAATGTTACCCACTGTTAATAAACATGCCTTGTGAGAATAATCAAACCCACATAATACAACCTTTGAGATTATATACCAACTGAATGTCGATATTCCTTGTGAGATATGTCATTCGTACTGTAAAATATTTCCTGATTTACCACCCATGTTTGTTTCAGATTTTTTTTGAAGAATTCATAATAGAGTCCTCCCTTAACAATACTTTAATAATTATATTCGTTAATTGTTATTGTTTCCACCACCCACTTGCAAACACTTATAACGAAATTTGATTAAGACATGGACATATTTGTCAGCATAATCACCACCCACTGTAATTTATTCTTGTGATTAATACAGGACATTCAGATAATATGATATGTCCACCCACTGTAATGCTGATATTCCTTGTTGATATCTGATATCACCACCCACTGTAATGCCCTTGTGAGATGTTAATCTGAATTCCTGTGAAACTAGCACCTTTTTGTCTGAAATGTGATATTTATATTACTAATCCCACTGTAATCCTACTCTTTCAACGTTTTATATTTAGTGAATGTTATCCCCATTTACCATTCTTGTTAGTTTTTTTAATTGTATTTAGATATACTATTTAATGCTGAGCTGGTACAAACGTCGCTGTATAAATGCACAATCCTTGTGAGAATTACACTTTAACGGGTCACATGTATCTTGTGAAATTTCACCACCTGCTGGGCTGACAATTAATTAAACTGTACCCGCTATACATGATATTCCTTATTCAAATTTCTGAAGCTGTAAATCAAAGTAATACTGAAAAAATTGGTACCCACTGTAAGTCTGATATTTTGATGAAATTCCACTGCATGTCACCACCCACTGTAATGCTGATTAACAGAGGATATGTCACCACCTCCACTGTAATACTGATGTAAATTCCTTGTGAATTGACCACCCACTTAATGACTGAATTTGTGAGATATTGTGTACTCACATTCAACTTTTACGTGTGAATATATGTCTTTGACTATGAAAATCACTGTCTTTTATATATTCCGTTGTGACCCCTAAATATATGTCCCACCCAAACAGTTATACCTGACTTCCTTGTGAATTTTTCCATGTAATATTTGTGAAAATTGCTTGTACACCCAGGTTTGATGTGATATTCCTTGTGAGAATATTTGTTTTACAAATTCCTGATATTCCTTTTGAGATTTACTGTAAACTTCATGACATACACCCACTGTAATTAAATTTCTCTTAATGTGAGATATCTGACCTCAAAAGTAATGCTGACGTTGTCAATGTTTATTTCACATGACTATTGTTAAATAAAAATGAATGATTGTCAATATACAAATCTGACAGTAAAATCGCTTTTTCCTTGTGAATATGACGAACCAAATTTGCAAATATTGAATTCAAACACCCCGCATTAATCGGAGAGATATTATCAACTTGAAATTCTTTGTGAGATATGTCACCACCCACTGTAATACTGAATTCATATGTTGAGATATGTTTTTTTTGTATAAGAATTGTCTTTTGATACTGAAAAAGTCTGAATATTGGCTCTATAACAATTTTTCCGAGTTGCTGAATATCGCCTTGTTTGAAGCTGAAAAAGGGAGTAAATTGATAGAGAATCGAATACAACCAAACAAGTATACCTCTGTGCATGCGATTCGGGACCCAGAGTGCCTAGTAGGGGAGAAGTCCCCAGGAAAACGGCAGGTCGACAAAATTGTCCAACGTGAGTTAGAGGCAGAAATGGCCATGCTGGGGCAATGTCGGGCCGTCAGGGTCATGTAAGGATGGCCTCCATATATATGCGGTATGCAGCAGGTACAATTCTAACGCCCAACTATCCTTCATACCCCACGGGTTACTATCACAGTCGTTATATCCACCCCTGTACTATCTCATTGTTAAACTGAAGGCAGGTCAAGAGAAAAAATCAGAACCAATCACAGGCCTGTGTCATTAATAGGCTTGGGAAGTTGTCATTTGTGATCGCAATTCCAGAAGTTCGCTTGAACAAGCTTTTTACCTACCCCCCCCCCCCCCCCCCCCTTTGCTGGTGTTGCCCTTTGCTGGTGTTGTGAAGAATAAACTGAATAACCACATATAAGTGGTACATGTAGTAGTGATTTGCACCCAGATACAATATAAACTAGTTTAGAATCATTCTGTAAACTTATTCAGGAGCATTAATATCATTGTAAGTTGATTGCAAAGAAAATAAGAAAATATTGTGAACTGCAATTCATTAATAACTAAATGATAGTGGGGTCGTGGTAAGTACAGTACGTATACGGAGCTCTCTACTCTGACGTCCCGGTTTTCGTCCCTAAAACGTCGGCATATGTTTTTTTTTTTTATTTTAATTTCATATTTTTTTGTTGTTGTTATGTCACTATACTTGAACATTATTCTTTTTTTGTCTTTATTTTATTTTCCAAAAGTTAATTCCAAAACATACACATGTATAGCATATACACTAAAACCTCACCTTACTGCCACCTCAAAAATTACGAACATCCCGCTATTACGGGCACTTATTTTCAGTCCCGATTTTTTTCTATATATGTCTTTATATTGGTCGTTTCAGTAATACGATCACACCGCTATTCCGTATTACGACCAGTTTTCATAGTCTCAACGGCCACTAAATTAGCACTAATTGACCACGGGCACATGTGATGACTTCACACCTCGCTGTGCCTCACATTCCCGCACGCAGCGACCCGTGAACAACTGCCCACAGGAACATCAGTCAGTCTTTTATTTCCGTCGACCTAATTATCATATTATCTACCTGTACTAGGAGAGTGTTAATAGCCTTCATTTGTATACTTGTGATTAACTGTACATGGCAGTTGATGTGATCGAAACCACAAATAATGCAACGTTCTTACGTTATACCTGGTGGCGAGATCGAACGATTTAGGTAGTTCTTGTTCGTACGTGTAACGCCACTGGAATTAAAATTCTCTAATGTATGAGATATATTGATCTTGTTTCAGATTTTTATGAAGAACCGTTCGTCAATCATCTCATTTCAATAGATGGGTCATCTATTTTGTTGCTGTAAACATATGTCTAACAATCGTTGTTTTCGTTAATTAAAAATACGCTTGACTATTGCACAGCAGTCTTTCAAACACTTTACCGATTGTGATCGTAAGTTATTATTTGAACAATCATTGCACGTGGCGGGGTAATTCAAAACGATTTACGTAAATATTTTGGAATTTACACAGATCAATACAAATTTTAAAACATAGTTTCTCATTAACCCCAGGTGATACTATGTGATAATTACACTACCGATATATATTTGGATTACAATTAGAACATAATAGAAAGTAATGTATATAAAAAGTATTTTCAGTTGGATTGTCAAAAATAACTTCAGTTAAGTTCAGTTTAAGATTTAAATAAGTACACACTATAAACTTTATTTAATGAAAAAATATGGTTATGCTCTAGAAATAAATGGCATAGTCATTATATATATGTCCCTAATTTATCAAACTTGAATAATTAGAAATCTTTGTAAATTGTTGTTTTGTATTAGATACGCATGGATTAAAATATGATATACATTTATATAAACATGTATATAACATTTTTCATAAAATTTAAATCTTGAAACAAAAATACAGTACATGTATTATGTACCTGTCTGCTAGGATACAGAGTTACTGTTCTTGATCGTCATGATCAGAGATGAAACCTGGTCCATCGCAGAATTAAGACCACCTCGCTATTAGGACCACTTTTACTCAAGTGGTTTTAATAGAGGGGTTTTACTGTAAATACAGCAATACATATTCTCAACAGATGTTATATAATGTTTCTGGCGTCCCTTGCTCATACACATTTTTATATACATCAGTAGGGAGCTGTGTTTGTGAGGAAATATTTCAAAGATTATAGGATAGATAACCACGTGCACCCATATATATACATCTCTCCGTATCTGTAGCAGTGTGCAGCCAAGCGTGAAGATGTAATACATTGATCATGACCACATCAAAACAATAAGCAGTGATCTAGGATTGGCTGTTCTATTGTTTAGAGGATTAAGTGTCATTTTATGACGGCATCTTATCGTTTGGTTGTTTACGCAAATTATATGGAAAAAATCGGGAAGTGTTTAAAATGTAAATGAAATTGTAATACATGTACGTAATATTTACAAGATCTTCTGTACTAGGTACATGTACTTATATAATTTGTAACACATTGTTTTTTCAAAGTAAATTATCATGTCAGAGTAAAATTGCTGAGTGAATCTGCTATAATATATATTGAAACCACTGAAGCTTACAATTTTTCGTTACTGTAATGGGCATTTTAGAAATATCAACCCATTTCAAATGATTCGACTGAACTAAGTCTTCCCATCTCCTCCTCCCGGTAGGAGTTATGTTATTTTTTAATTGCATTGTACAGATCAATATGAAATAGTTAATGTTAGTAGGAATAAAATTTGACATATTCCAGAGTCAGCTTAATTCAGGTATTCTCTGATAGCAGATAATAAAACCGTGATATCACACAAAATTAGAACTAATCTGATAGATTTGTATAAATTCATCAAAACAGTAAAAAGTGTCACTATCCTACATCAAATCATATACTTCAGTTGTTTTTCTTGAACCAAGCCTTATAAGAACAGTTTTGCGACCAATAGTCATATTTCAAAGTAAATTATCATGTCCAAGCCTTATAAAAATCAGTTTTGCCACCAATAGTCAAACAAAGTAGATTATTATTCTAAAGTAAAATTTCTTGAGTGAATTTGCTATCCGAATTTTAGACCTATCCTTGCTGCAAATTTACAGTTTTACAGTGTTTACAAATTGTAGTTAGAAAAGGACGCCGATGACAATATCTGCCATTTAGTTAACTCGTGCCATTACCGTTTCTTATGATTTAGTTTTACAGTTAATATATATACATTAATGTACTTGAAACTTGATAAAACATATACCGGTTAACAGCTGATAGCTATTCTCTCTCTCTCTCTCTCTCTCTCTCTCTCTCTCTCTCTCTCTCTCTCTCTCTCTCTCTCTCTCTCTCTCTCTCTCTCTCCCTCCCTGATATGTTGCCAAAGTAGTATTAGTGAAGTTATGAAGCATGAAAGTCATCCTTTATGACAATATACGTTAGTTATATATGTTACACGGTTTGACAACCATTAATTTTTGTAGTTATAGATAGTAAGGTGTTCTTAAACTTGCCAGATACATAAGACAACATTAACAAACTTATTTTTGTTAAAAAGGAAATCCTTGATGTCATTTACATTAGTCATTAAAGGTCAAATACGTGTGTGGTATTGCTTAAGGATTATATGAGATTTTATATTATATAACCAGTAAGTTTTTTCTTACTAGATGAAGAATCTCTGATCCTACACTAAACATATATGCCTGTTTAGTTTTTAACAAAAAAATCAATTCAATTTGACATTACAAGTCACCATAGTGCATAAAACTTTTTTTATGTAAACTTGACTTAGGCAACATAAATACTTCCTCTTTGATTGAAGGTTCTGCACTAAAATGCATTATGTGTATATAGAATAACTGGACCTGTACAAAATGTAAGAAAATAAATCAATGGGATAAATTATTACAAGAAAAACCCAATTACTTGTATTAGTTTTTTCAGCCTTAGTTTAAGTCCTGTATTCTTTGGATCGTTTTCTAATTTGCAGTTATACTGATAATATAACCATTGACTTATCAATCTTTAACACTCGAATCAACTCCTATCATCCAGAAGTTTTACCACTGCAGTACTTTCAGTACTTTGATTATATCAAAGCGCACACTCTATTGTCAAGTCTTTTAATTGTTATGTAATTAACTTTACAACCGGAGTTACCTGCCAAACTGGACAGAAGTCACTTCATAAAAACGCCTTTTTGATATTTGGACGCCAGTTGGATTCCAACGATCAAACGGACAGGTCGGTCCACTATCGGACTTTTATTGCATATTTTCAAAGGTTGGATTTCCATATAGAGAACAAGTGTGAAACAGTGAACTTATTGATGGATTGCTATGGACATAATATACAGTGTCTACATTGGATTACCAATATCAGTGAAATTTAAATTTACCTTCTAACCAATGTGCCACCATTTTGTTTATTTATGATATGAAAACCAATTCTAATTAACAATACAAGAAACGAGTACAAACCAATCAAACTCTTAGTTTTGAGTCCTGCTAATTTAACCCAATATCAACGGTCCGAATACAAACAACTTACTATCACACACAGCACAAAAATTCTTATGATACTAACATGAACCTGGTTGTTATTAGGACGTTAATTTAATTAATCAAACAAACATCGGGAATGATGTCCTCCTACCTGCAGGGCTTTAATAGGACATTACGCCCAATAAACTAACTAATCAAACCTCGATCTCGCCATTATTTTTACCTCTGTATATTTTCATCAATGGAGAAATATTCATTTTTTTTATTTATTATCAATTAGCTTCTACGATCCGAGACTACACAGGTGGAAATGAAGTCGATGACATATTTGACCACCAAGACAACATTGGGACGTCCCAGGGTGAGGAAGTACCTGCCTTACCAGCTGACACTATCGACAGCGAGATGGTTAACTATACGCGTACGGATGCTGAAAACTATCGATGTATGGAATATTACTCCTGCATCTCGGAAACCTCACCTCCTGAACCTTTAGGATCATTAAGAAAAGGATTTTACTTCAGTCCTGCATTCGTAAAGAAAGCGTGCAGGTATGTTAAGTGATGTGATAGTCGAGTATAACTGATCACGTAAGGCTATGCAATACAGACATCTATGTGAATCACAATCATTCCCGTAACACTGATATTCCTAGTGAGATACGTCACCAGACCCCGTAATACTACTTTTTTGTGTGATACGTCAGCAAATCCCATAATGCTGACATTCCATCTATGTGAGATACGTTTGAGAAATATTCCTTGTGAAATATGTCACCACCCACTGTAATGCTGATATTCCTTGTGAGATATGTCACACCCACTGTAATACTGACATTCCTTGTGAGATATGTCACCACCCACTGTAATGCTGACATTCCTTGTGAGATATCTCACCACCCACTGTAATGCTGATATTCCTTGTGAGATATGTCACCACCCACTGTAATACTGACATTCCTTGTGAATTATGTCACCACCCACTGTAATGCTGATATTCCTTGTGAATTATGTCACCACCCACTGTAATGCTGACATTCCTTGTGAATTATGTCACCACCCACTGTAATGCTGTTCTTGCTGACATTCCTTGACATGTGAATTATGTCACCACCCACTGTAATGCTGAATTCTGAGATATTCACCACCACTGCTGACATTCCTTGTGAGATATGTCACCACCCACTGTAATACTGAATTTCCTTGTGAGATATGTCACCACCCACTGTAATACTGACATTCCTTGTGAGATATGTCACCACCCACTGTAATACTGACATTCCTTGTGAGATATGTCACCACCCACTGTAATGCTGACATTCCTTGTGAGATATGTCACCACCCACTGTAATGCTGACATTCCTTGTGAGATATGTCACCACCCACTGTAATGCTGACATTTCTTGTGAGATATGTCACCACCCACTGTAATGCTGACATTCCTTGTGAGATATATCACCACCCACTGTAATGCTGACATTCCTTGTGAGATATATCACCACCCACTGTAATACTGACATTCCTTGTGAGATATGTCACCACCCACTGTAATGCTGATATTCCTTGTGAGATATGTCACCACCCACTGTAATGCTGACATTCCTTGTGAGATATGTCACCACCCACTGTAATGCTGACATTCCTTGTGAGATATATCACCACCCACTGTAATACTGACATTCCTTGTGAGATATGTCACCACCCACTGTAATGCTGATATTCCTTGTGAGATATGTCACCACCCACTGTAATGCTGATATTCCTTGTGAGATATGTCACCGCTCACTGTAATGCTGACATTAATTGTGAGATATGTCACCACCCACTGTAATACTGACATTCCTTGTGAGATATGTCACTACCCACTGTGATATTCCTTGTGAGATATGTCACCGCCCACTGTAATACTGACATTCCTTGTGAGATATATCACCACCCACTGTAATACTGACATTCCTTGTGAGATATATCACCACCCTCTGTAATGCTGATATTCCTTGTGAGATATATCACCACCCACTGTAATACTGACATTCCTTGTGAGATATGTCACCACCCACTGTAATACTGACATTCCTTGTGAGATATGTCACCGCCTACTGTAATGCTGACATTCCTTGTGAGATATGTCACCGCCCACTGTAATACTGACATTTCTTGTGAGATATGTCACCACCCACTGTAATACTGACATTCCTTGTGAGTTATCTCACCACCCACTGTAATACTGATATTCCTTGTGAGATATGTCACCACCCACTGTAATACTGACATTCCTTGTGAGATATGTCACCACCCACTGTAATGCTGATATTCCTTGTGAGATATGTCACCACCCACTGTAATGCTGACATTCCTTGTGAGATATGTCACCACCCACTGTAATGCTGATATTCCTTGTGAGATATATCACCACCCACTGTAATACTGACATTCCTTGTGAGATATGTCACCACCCAATGTAATGCTGATATTCCTTGTGAGATATGTCACCACCCACTGTAATACTGACATTCCTTGTGAGATATGTCACCACCCACTGTAATACTGATATTCCTTGTGAGATATGTCACCACCCACTGTAATACTGACATTCCTTGTGAGATATATCACCAACCACTGTAATACTGATATTCCTTGTGAGATATGTCACCACCCACTGTAATACTGACATTTCTCGTGAGATATGTCACCACCCACTGTAATGCTGATATTCCTTGTGAGATATGTCACCACCCACTGTAATACTGACATTCCTTGTGAGATATGTCACCACCCACTGTAATGCTGACATTCCTTGTGAGATATCTCACCACCCACTGTAATGCTGATATTCCTTGTGAGATATATCACCACCCACTGTAATGCTGATATTCCTTGTGAGATATGTCACCACCCACTGTAACGCTGATATTCCTTGTGAGATATGTCACCACCAACTGTAATGCTGACATTCCTTGTGAGATATGTCACACCCACTGTAATGCTGACATTCCTTGTGAGATATGTCACACCACCCTCTGTAATGCTGACATTCCTTGTGAGATATGTCACCACCCTCTGTAATGCTGATATTCCTTGTGAGATATGTCACCACCCACTGTAATGCTGATATTCCTTGTGAGATACGTCACCACCCACTGTAATACTGATATTCCTTGTGAGATATGTCACCACCCACTGTAATACTGATATTCCTTGTGAATATGTCATACAGTATATCACCACCCTGTAATACTGATATTCCTTGTAGATACTGTAATACTGATATCCTTGTGAGATATGTCACCGCCCACTATAATACTGATATTCCTTGTGAGATATGTCACCGCTCACTGTAATGCTGACATTAATTGTGAGATATGTCACCACCCACTGTAATACTGACATTCCTTGTGAGATATGTCACTACCCACTGTGATATTCCTTGTGAGATATGTCACCGCCCACTGTAATACTGACATTCCTTGTGAGATATGTCACTACCCACTGTGATATTTCTTGTGAGATATATCACCACCCACTGTAATGCTGATATTCCTTGTGAGATATGTTACCGCCCACTGTAATACTGACATTCCTTGTGAGATATGTCACCACCCTTTGTAATACTAACATTCCTTGTGAGATATGTCACCATACACTGTAATACTGACATTCCTTGTGAGATATGTCACCGCCTACTGTAATGCTGACATTCCTTGTGAGATATGTCACCACCCTCTGTAATACTGACATTCCTTGTGAGATATGTCACCACCCACTGTAATACTGAATTTCCTTGTGAGATATGTTACCACCCACTGTAATACTGACATTCCTTGTGAGATATGTCACCCACACACTGTAATACTGACATTCCTTGTGAGATATGTCACCACCCACTGTAATGCTGACATTCCTTGTGAGATATGTCACCACCCACTGTAATACTGACATTCCTTGTGAGATATGTCACCACCCACTGTAATGCTGACATTCCTTGTGAGATATGTCACCACCCACTGTAATACTGACATTCCTTGTGAGATATATCACCACCCACTGTAATGCTGATATTCCTTGTGAGATATGTCACCACCCACTGTAATACTGATATTCCTTGTGAGATATGTCACCACCCACTGTAATACTGACATTCCTTGTGAGATATGTCACCACCCACTGTAATGCTGATATTCCTTGTGAGATATGTCACCACCCACTGTAATACTGACATTCCTTGTGAGATATGTCACCACCCACTGTAATACTGACATTCCTTGTGAGATATGTCACCACCCACTGTAATGCTGATATTCCTTGTGAGATATATCACCACCCACTGTAATACTGATATTCCTTGTGAGATATGTCACCACCCACTGTAATATTGACATTCCTTGTGAGATATGTCACCACCCAATGTAATACTGACTTCTATGTGATATACCGTTAGGATAACCATCCCCGATATCACATGATATCTATTTCTGTATTTCTTCATGATTTTCGTCGTAGTATCGAAATAAGCTATTCTTAGTAATACTTGTTTCCATTATTTCCGTATTATTTGCTAATAGTCCAATATATCAAAAACTTTGGCATTAACTCTAATAAACGTTATTTAGCCATTCGTAAATTTATACGATGCAATTTTCTACAAAGTCTGTAAAGAACTGCATTATCAAAATTTTCACCGAAAAGAATGTCTGCAATTTATACATACATTCGAATTCCCTACCTAGCAAATAGCATAATCAAAGCCATGATAGTGTTTAGATTATGACGCTTATTTAAGAAATCATATTTTTAAAACATTGTTATTACACTGTTAGATGTAGAATGATTATAGCGAATTCCTATGATTACCTGCAGGTTTATGAAGAGTGCAGTGTCCTGTTATATCCATGGAGTCTATGATGACTGTCCCGCAGTGACGGAGTCTGTCAAGTCAATAGCAAGCACGTATTCATATGTGTGTGTAGAACCCGGACGATCAGGTGATGTATTTGAAAAACAATTGGGATTAATTGATGATATATATACCCTGCCTTGATTTATTAGCTCACCTGGTCCAAAGGATCAAGGTGAGCTTGTGCTATACTGTGGCGTCCGGCGTCCGTCCGTCCATCAACAATCGACTTCTCCAAAACCGCTGGTCGGAATACAACAAAATTTGACTGGTAGCATCCTTATGAGTTACTGACTAAAAATTGTACAAATGATGGGCTGACCCCCGGGGGCCTGAGGGTCGGGGTCAAAAGAGGTCATTTTGGCTATTTCCATATACAAGGACTTTTCTCTGGAACTAAGGATTCGATAGCACCCAAAATGTAATGTTAGCATCCTTATAGGGCGGGATTTAAAATTGTACAAATGATTAGGCTGACCCCCCGGGGGCCTGAGGGGCGGGTCAAAAGGGGTCGATTTGGCTATTTTCATATTAACGACTTCTTCTCTGCAACTAAGCATGGGATAGCACTCATAATGCAATGGTAGCATCCTTATATGGTCAGGATTCAAAATTGTACAAATGATGGGGCTTACCCCCAGGGAGGCCTGAGGGGCGAGGTCAAAAAGGGTCAATTAGGCTATTTTCATATAAACGACCATTTCTCTGAAACTAAGCATGGGATAGCACTCATAATGCCATTGTAGCATCCTTATAGGGTTGGAATTCAAAATTGTAGAAATGATGGGGCTGACCGTCCGTGGGCCTGAGGGACGGGTTGAAAAGGGGTAAATTTGGCTATTTTCATATGAAAGACTTCTTCTCAGAAACTAAACATGGGAGAGCACTCGTAGTGTAATGGTCGCATTCTTGTAGGATGGGGATTCAAAATTGTACAAATGATGGGGCTGACCCTGCCCCCCCTGCCCCCCTGCCCCCCTGGCCCCCCCCCCCCCCCCCCCCCCCCCCCCCGGGGTCAAAAAGGATTAATTTGGCTATCACCATATAAACGACTTCTCTGCAATTAAGCATGGGATAGCACTCATAATGTAATGGTGGCATCCTTATAGAGTGGGGACTCAAAATTCTACAAATGATGAGCCTGACCCCGGAGCCTTAGGCGCGGGACCAAAAAGGTCAATTAGGCTACTATTTAATTTTTCATATAAAAATCACTTCTTCTCTAAAACTATGTATTTGATAGTATATTCGTATGGTATCTATAGCATCATTATATTGTTGGGATTCAAATTTAAACAAATCGTGGGATCAATTATGCTTATTTTTCTAACTGTAAGAGTCCTTGTGATAATTACTAAAATAAAACCAAGTGAGCGATACAAGCACTCTGGGCCTGTTGTTAGGCTAAACATTTTATCAACAGTTAAGGTCAATTAAGGACGGCTTCTCCTGTATGGAACGATTTGTGTGTGGATATCCGTACACTGAAGTATGCCGCAAAAGACCCAACCTACACATCACAACCAAAACACATTATACTTAATACGGGCAAACCAGTCGTCCCCTTTATGGTCAGCCTTAAAGAGGAGTAGAAACAGCCACTGTTACAGATTATAGTGTGGTTCGGTCAGGGGACATAGCTTTCAGGGGTCTCTCAACTCAACGCCAAATGTAAGGCGGTGTCAGGGGAGGCATTAGGAAGACGAAAAATAAGTTAGAAAGAAAAGATAACAGGTATCTCAAATTGATTTGCCTTTCACGAACTCCTGCCCTTTTGATAGTGCTATGTTATTGACAGTTAACGAACACGCACACTCCACCCGGTCCTACTATACTGACAACGAGCAAACCAGTCGTCCAACTCCCTGAGCTGGGCTTTAAAGTTGTATTGCTGCTAATTTCACTGTAATGATATGTAACTTAAACATTTGATATTCAAACATTGAAATGTAACTTGATGATTTAGCTCCCTAAAAGCATATGTCGGCCTATAAGAGAGCCGAAATCTAGGAATCATATATTCCTGGTTTTGAATAAAGCGCCTTCAATCACCGCCATGTTCAGTGACTTCGGATTCAGAATCGTATCACGTGACTGACGTTCGACACGACCTGCACGTGGTGAGCCAGATTAAATAGCGTAAGCGCACATGTGTTTGTTTACGTTTTCCTTCTGGCCTATATGAGTAAATCATGCTGGTATATGTCCACAGATAGAGTATTTGAAACATTTAATTTACACATTACCGTAAAATATTGTGTGGATCAAATATAGTAATGTGCGAGCATTATTTTCTTTGTAGATAGAGTCTGATGAGGTCGACCACATGTTTTGTTTATGAAAAATTGTTGATGTTTTCTCTTGGTTTCACAACCCTCGTTTTACTTCGAGATTGTCGAGACGATGTTCGGAAGAGTTCGGAATGATTCGGCATCTTTCGAGCCTATTTTTCACGTGTACACGTTAAAAAGATTTTTTACTTTTATAATTAAAGATACTTCCAGTGCTGCAACTTTATAAAAAGTGGTAAAATTAGAAAGTTTAAAACTCAGGCAGACGGAGAAAAATATGTATAACACTTAAACAGTTTTCACTATGACAAAAAAAGCGAAAGTTATAGACCATACAACTTTAAAGCTCAATTGACGACCAAAAGGTAAGGCGGTTTCAAGCCGAGAACGTCAGTTGGGAAGAGGAGAAAATACAATAGCCTTTTGGTTGCCTTGTACAATCATGCAATAGGGGCAGCAGATTAACTTGTAATGCTCTACCTGCATGATTAAAACTTTCGACTACCGACCATCAGAAAATCAATACTTAATGTTGGCCTTTTTTGCAGATATTTACTCATTTCTCCCGTGCATCAACAACTTTGACGTCCAGATGTCATTGATTAGAGCCGGCATTGGGTTCTCTTATTCCATGGAGATTGTACTAAGGTGGCCTGACCCTGCCCACGTGTCTATGATGGCCTGTCAGTAAGTTCCAAAACAATAACTTTTTATTTAGCGCATATATGACTGAATCATAGGTCTTACACTTTTTTATGACTGATCCCCCAACCTCACGTTCTGTATGACTGACCCCTAACCTCACGTTTTGTATGACTGACCTAAAACGTAGCGTTTTGTATGAATGCCTCAAAACATAACGTTATGCATGACTGACCCCCCAAAATAACGTTTTGTATTATCTGACCCCTAACCTCACGTTTTTTATGACTGACCCAAAACATAACGTTTTGTATGACTGACCCTCAAACATAACGTTTTGTATGGCTGACCCCAAACATAACGTTTTTGTATGAGTTACCCCCGAAACATAACGTTTTGTATGACTGACCTCCAAGCATAACGTTTTCTATACCTGACCCTAAACATATCGTTTGTATGATTGACTCCCAAACATAACGTTTTGTATGACTGACCCCCAAACATTACGTTTTGTATGACTGACCCCCAAACACAACGTTTTGTATGACTTACATGTACCCCGAAACATAATGTTTCGTATGACTGACCCCAAACATCACGTAGAACTGAAGGGGACTATAGTGTCTGTCCCCGTCTGTCTGTCTGTTCTGTATGGTTTTCAGATGATAACCTGAGAACTAATTGATGTATTTTGAACAAACTTCACATAATGGTAGCATTTGAGAAAATATAGCATGCATGGGATTGGATTTTGGGTCAAAAGGTCAATTACAAAGGTCACTGTTATTAGTAAGTTAATTAATGGACGCAGGCAATCGTATGCCTCTATAGTCATATCTAAATTACTCTAAGAGAATTTGGTCTAATAATTTTAAATGTGTTTTTTTTTTAAATTTCCTTGCCCTTCATTATTTAGTTATTATTCTAGGAAAGCCTATGGTTTTCATAGTCCATGGCGGGCCCCGAACACGGTAGATATAGTCTTCTATTTCCATTGATTTGGCTTCTTCTCTCAGCTCTCTTTCCCTTTCTCTTTCGCATTTAGTTAGGTCATTTCGTATTTTACAGCGGAAAACTTATGATTATTATTAAATATAGATCGGTTCACAAATTTTAGTTTCCGGACGATAACTTGAGAACACATCAACAGACTTTGTTCAAACTTCATACAATGATAGCATAGGATCCCCCCCGGAGGTGACAGCTTTGGATTAAAATTGGGGTGAACAGGTCAATTACAAAGGTCACTGCTACTAAAAATAGATATCTTGACGATATCTTGAGAACACATCAACAGAATGTGTTCAAACTTGGTACAATGATTGCATAACTAAGCAATAATGATAACTTGCCATAAATGAATTTACACGGGGCTTCCCCAAAATTTCAATGGTTTCCTTTGCCCGACTGTTCGCATTAACCGAACGTGACCGAGAACCATGGTCAAGCGTTATTTGTTTGAAGAGTTTCGACAATGTGTTTGGTGTGCATGGTGAATATGTAACAGATACTTAGTATTAGATTGGTTGTCATGGTAGTATTTCACCTCTTTTTTAAATATAAGCTGTATACGGTGTAGTTAATATTAAGTTTTTTAACTTGTGTCAACGTGTTTATCACGTTATTTTTTTCATCCTGAAATGTATGTTTCCTATATCGCCATTACAGGACGATGGAGAGACTGTATGACGAGGTCAGTAGCACTGTACAATTCAGCTGTTCGGAAAGAGATCGCAGTACAGCAGAAGGACTGTTGGTAGCGTCGTTACGAGTTGTTATAAGTAAATATAATTGTTCCATTGGCGAGAACAACGAAACTACTCCGTGATTCAAGAGATTGCAATGGTTTTCATTTTCAAAGATAAACATTGTCAAACTCAAAATTAGACCATGTTCTATCTCTAAATAAGTACGAATGATTCAATATAACCCCATACAAACCTTTTGTATGTTGAATGTATTTTCTTTTGTCTAAAATAAAACTTTCAGCAATTGAATATTCTAGTTTTGTTTGGAAGTATAATCACCTTGCATTATCGGTACAAGAACGTTAAACCTAATACACCGAACCGGATATACTAGTACATGGTGGCATACAGATGTTTGTTATTAAAATGACAACATCGCAATATTTTATATACCAATCTTCATAAGGAAAAAATACATTTAAGCCTGGCGTTGTCTCGGCAATAAATCAAGGCTATTTATTGTGAACACGACCAATAGAGTTATTGTTTGTGACCTTTCCTTAATACCTGGGCCCAGTTTCGTGAACAGTTCTTAACTTAAAGGGATTCCTTAACTTAAAATTGTCCATAGGAAAAAGCATTACAGATTTTAAAGAAGGCTCCTTAACTTCAGATAGCTCCTGAAATGCTTTCCTATGGGTGATTTTAGTTAAGGAATGCCTTAAAGTTAAGGAATGTTCATGAAACTGGCACCTGTTCGCTGGTACTCTAGTTGAAGAATTATAACTTCATAAAAAAGTCTAGACATGACTTCAAGTACATTGTATGTCCATATCCTTGATGCAATAGCACAAGGACTTCATTTTCCTTCAACACTCTGGTTGATGTGTTCTTATCAAAGCGGACGCTTGTTTTTCAAAAATACCTCTTTTGCCATGGGACACTGCTTTTACTTACCTCTATTTACTATTGCTGTCTGTCAATTTTGTGTACAGACTTTGAAGAACGGTTAACACTGTGTTCAAAATGGTTTGGACTTTAAAAAAATACGGCCTTTAGTTATTAAGGATTGAGTACAAGTTGTCAAACTTCTACATGTATGGAGCCCTATCCTACACAAATCACAATCACTTACCCACAACATAAAGAGGATAGACATGATATACAAGTGCTATAACTAACCTTACTATACAATCTTGGTGAGAGAGTGGGTACAAGCGATGGAGGAGTTAGAATCGTTTTGTATTAAGGATATTTCTAAATAAAATCAAGAATAAGATCATTATCATTTTCAGATAGGTATGGATCACCAAACATCAGGGTTTGTAGACCGAGTGGGATTTAAGCATTCAATTCCTGAAAAGGTCTATACGTTATACAACAGAGAGGTTACAGTATGATAACTCACAGACAAAACCGCACTGGCAGAGTTGATGATTGATTGACTCTGAATAGATCGTGTTGAAGTGAGCTTTATTTCTCAATCTCCATTATATATATATGCAGGATATAGTCATCCAGCCACCAATGCAATAACCTGTGTAGAGGATTTATAAATTGTTTTTTGCGAAGAGTTGCTCTAAACATGATGAACGTTCCTAATTGTCTAATCGTAGCGAAGGAAGATAGAGGGATGTTTGTTCATTGTAAATTTTACAAGTTAAGTTTAAGCATAGATCTACGGTCAGGTCAGGTTTCAAAGCCAGTTTCCTAGTATACAGATTGTCGACATGTGTTTGAGGGAATCCTAGCAGCTCCTAACTGGATTATTGTATAATCTGTCAGCATCTGCATCACTTCACCCATAGATCTATAATATTTTGCCTGCAGTCCTGCGATTAAGAATCCATATTTACAGTTGGAAACAATTATTATACTGTTTATGGTGGTCAAAATATTTAACATTTAGATTATTAAACTTTATGTCAATTCTATGTTTGAGATCGGCAGAGCCCTCAGATTGGGTATTGGATACAAGACAACAACAGTAACAACAGCACGTTGATCACCACACACTTCACCCTCCGCGATCTATCATTAACAGGGGGTAGCTTCAATACTTCCCTGTTATTCTCTATTTTTTACCAACCTGTTTGTGGAGCATTTGGGAAAAAATCTCCTATAGTTAAGACATTTGAAACACCCTCCGCAATCTCCTATAGCTAGGACATTTGAAACACCCTCCGCAATCTCCTATAGCTAGGACATCCGAAACACCCTCCGCAATCTCCTATAGCTAGGACATCCGAAACACCCTCCGCAATCTCCTATAGCTAGGACATCCGAAACACCCTCCGCAATCTCCTATAGCTAGGACATTTGAAACACCCTACGCAATCTCCTATAGCTAGGACATTTGAAACACCCTACGCAATCTCCTATAGCTAGGACATTCGAAACACCCTCCGCAATCTCCTATAGCTAGGACATCCGAAACACCCTCCGCAATCTCCTATAGCTAGGACATCCGAAACACCCTCCGCAATCTCCTATAGCTAGGACATCCGAAACACCCTCCGCAATCTCCTATAGCTAGGACATCCGAAACACCCTCCGCAATCTCCTAAAGCTAGGACATCCGAAACACCCTCCGCAATCTCCCATAGCTAAGACATTTGAAACACCCTCCGCAATCTCCTATAGCTAGGACACACGAAACACCCTCGACAATCTCCTATAGCTAGGACACACGAAACACCCTCTACAATCTCCTATAGCTAGGACACACGAAACACCCTCTACAATCTCCTATAGCTAGGACACACGTAACACCCTCTACAATCTCCTATAGCTAGGACACACGAAACATCCTCTACAATCTATAGCTAGGACACACGAAACACTCTCTACAATCTCCTATAGCTAGGACACACGAAACACCCTCTACAATCTCCTATAGCTAGGACACACGAAACACCCTCTACAATCTCCTATAGCTAGGACACACGAAACACCCTCCGCAATCTCCTATAGCTAGGACACACGAAACACCCTCCTCTACAATCCTCAATCCCTATAGCTAGGACACACGAAACACCCTCTACAATCTCCTATAGCTAGGACACACGAAACACCCTCTACAATCTCCTATAGCTAGGACACACGAAACACCCTCTACAATCTCCTATAGCTAGGACATTCGAAACACCCTCCGCAATCTCCTATAGCTAGGACACACGAAACACCCTCCGCAATCTCCTATAGCTAGAAGACGTCGAGGATGAAACTGCAGAATATAGGTTCTAAGTAAGATGCAAGGAGTATCCGTATTTGAGAACCCTTAAATTGGAAAGTTATGTACAATGTATGTAGAAGATCAGTCTTGATATAGAGTTATTGTTCTTTGCCCGCTAACATCATCGGTAACATTTCTTTTTCATACTTTGCTTTTTTACTTTGTGGGTCTCCGATCATGCTATTCCCGCAGACCTACACAAATGTTGTTTGTTTAAAGTAATTATACTAATTGATAATAATATAAGTATGCTGGTAAACCACATCAATCTACACTCCACTCCCACTATCTCCTTCATTCACAATTTCTTCAAGTTCTTCGTTTATTTTCCAACACACTTCTGTTCCATGTATACAAATATTGCAAACATGTTAGGAATGTCGCCATATATCGACAATTAAATTATGTCTTTTCTTTTTATTAAAACTGTCTGAATCATATTCATCCATTTCCGAAGCACTAAAAAGTCCAGCCGATCCCGACCTCCCTCCCCCAGATGCCCTCAACAAGTTCGTCAACATTTAGAGACACTAGTATGCCAAACCAAGAGTCGGAATTAACCACACTAACCGGTAGTTCTGTAAGTGACAAACCTAGTAAAACATCCAGATTCAAAACTGTATCCGAAAAACAAATAAAGGACTACGAAGAAAGCAACCAAAGCAAAGCAACGAAAAAGAACACAGCGTGGGGTGTAAAACTGTTCCAAGGTGAGGGGGGTGGGGGGGTGGGGTGATATATATCTATATATAAGCAGGTAAAGGGAGGCTACTCTTACAGAGAAATCAGAGCTTACCTGAGTTATGGTATCAGATTCATAAATATACATATTTCAGATAGTATTACCATCAAGAAGAAGAACTACAAAAACTGACATAAAATGAAAATAACAAACAAACAAAATATGTATACTGTACATGAACACAAAATATGTGTTTTTGTTTCCCCAAATCGAGGAAACTACTCTTGAAGAACATTTACAGTTTTTGCTAATACAATTGAATATAACATCAACTCGCACTTACCATTTTAATCCAAACAAGAATAATTATGCACAACACAAAAACTCTAATCATAATAAAATGTTTATCGTGGATCGGTAAACCAGTGACTTAGTCTCTGGCGGTAGTGCTGTCCACTACCTATAGTCCATTACCGACCTTTTATAATGAAATCTCAATTGTTTCAGATTGTGAAAATACTTGGACAAGTACACGTAGGTCTATATTTCTATACATTCCTTCTGAAATTTGCGTCATTCAGCAGGAAATCTTCTTCCAAAGGAGTAACGAACAGGATTCTGGGTTTTTTGCCGTTTTCCAGGATAACAAATAAGTTTCCATCTACGCTTTAAGAATTCTTAACACAGTTCAAATCGTATGCTGTTTTCAGTTTTTGTTGGTTAAGTGTTGTTCAAGTTGAAAAAATTCACCTCCTTTTCCTTAAAGACATACTTAATGTTAGAAAAACAGTCAATACATCTATGGTGTTTTTCGAAACGGGTAGATATTCATTGTATGTTCAACGTAAGACAGCTGTTGTGAAATATTGGTTAAAACTATTGAAAACAAACAATTGCATTCTTAAATCTTGTTATGATGCACTAGTCGAATTGAATAGCAGAAAACCTAATTGTAAAACGAATTGGGTCTATCATATTAAGCACGAACTTTGTAGTTTGAGATTTGGATATGTTTGGAAAAATCAATGTGTTTATATAGTGTGTTTGATGTATCTCCTAAATGTTATTTGTATAAACATATTGTTGATAATTTTTGTACACAGCTCTATTTAATTAAGCCTGTAAATCATAAATTCAAGAAGTTTTTAAGTCAATTCCGTATGCAATGTCATAGTCTTAATATCGAATCCGGACGTTATAATAATATTCCTAGAAATCAAAGGACTTGTTCATTATGTGATAAAAATGACGTCGAAGATGAAGTACATTTTGTTCTTCTCTGTCCGGCATATTCTGAATTAAGAGAAAAATACATTAACAGATATTTTTATCATAGACCAAGCGTGCATAAGTTTATAGAATTATTCTCTAGTAAAGATGTTAAAATTTTGAATATGTTGGGTAACTTTTTCTTTCGTGCAACAGAGAAAAGAAAAACTCTGCTCACAATTAATTGAATGATAAAATTGCTTTTTATTTGCCGTCAGCATCAACGTGGGTTCTGTTGTGATCACGTTTTTTTATACATATGTAGCTTATTAGTATATTGAAATACTGAAATATTGTCCTCCGCCATCTTATACTTGTATACATTGTATGTCATATTATAATGATAATAATTGTACTGTTCCCTATATGCTTGTTATGCATTTGGATGAAATAAAAAAAACTTGAAAGATCCTCAAACACAGTCATGCCGGCACAGGTACCCTTCAGCTGTCGTCTCGCGCGGACAATCTCGTGCTTTTTCCGTCTGTGTACAAACTTTACAATAATGTTCCTCGGACGATCTTTACTGAATTTACCTAGCCTGTGGGCAATGCCAATGTCCTCACTCCGTACGGGAATGTTCAACTTACTGTTTACAAAAGACACAACAGTTTTAACACAGTCCTCTACATATAAGGAATCTGAGGTATCCCGGAGCCGGATATACGGATGGAATTCTTCCTAGAGTACATTTCACATTGCGCTTTCTGTAGCTCGATAATTGTTTCCTCTTGATTCTGGACTGTTTATTTTAGTATGTCATTGCTGTTCTCTCAGTCGAAAATCCGACTCTCAAGTTTCTGAATCATATCCTCATTTTCTTTTCTGATATCACTTTTGAGTTTATGTATCATTTTTTCCATGGTGTCACTATAGTGATTAGACTCTCAAATTTTATCTAATTGTAAGAATGATTTTTGGAAGGATGTATTTACAGCATGGCTCAAACTACGATTAAAGGATAACCAATAAGAAGCGGAAAAACACTCTGTTCTTAAGACACCAATTTTGTACAATAAAAACATTATTAAGACACCAATTTTGTACAATAAAAACATTATTGTTGGAAATAAAACTATTTTCTACCAGTCATGGTGTAGAAAGTGAATTTCAATTATACAAGACCTGTTAAAAAGTGTTTCTCCGTGTTCATTCCTGATATGATGAATTTTGTAATAGGGATTGAATTTCGCTTTTATGTTAACCATGCTTGTATGGAGCAATTCCTCTAAGAATATATTCTATGGGGCGCGTTATATTGAATATATTCTTAGAGGAATTGCTCCATACAAACATGGTTAACATAAAAGCGAAATCCAATCCCTATATTTACACTCACAGGACTTTTTTTATTTGTATTTTATGCAATAAAATCGTCATTTGAATGTGACGTAATTATTCAATAAAAGTCGGTCAAAAGTGGGAGGAGCTTACTCAATTGAACAGCGAATGATGACTCTTCACATAAGGTAGAATTATTCATCCGCGACGACAAAAAGTTCAATATTTTATTGTAAAATAAACATGACAAACAAAGTATCCATAGAACACAAGTGAATTTGTTTCATCTATCGATGGCGATATGAGCGTAGATTATATAATCACATGGCTCGCAAGGATGTAATTTCGTCAAGTCAGACGACATCTCAAACACATTGAGCTACTTGAAAATCGGTGTTTTGACAACTTCGGCAAACTCCAGTGTGTAAGCATGCGTCAGCTTCGCCTCGCTGCACAATAACGGTCACCGAGTTCACACATGTGGCCGTGTACAAATTCTTAATGTTATTACGCTATATATTAACTTTTAGCAAAATTGAATAAATCAAATTATCTGTCCAAAAAATGCAGTTTACACACCAGTAAACAACAAAAAATAAGAATCATTCCTTAAATATTTGAATAAAGTTCATAGCAAGTAGAAGGTACATTGTATCATAAGATTTGTCTCTATCTCAAAATGATTTCCTTCTGATGATAAATACTTTACAAATTCATTATTAATACCTAGGTCGTGACTTCCAATAATTGTAGGTAACCTAGAAAAAATACAGGGAAAATTAATGTTTTAGAGAACGGAAATTGAGTACAATTAGATACATGTGTACGCAAATAGCGTAAAAATGACGACACCAAACCACTCCAATAGCAACATCGCAATCGTGTCTTAAAATATAAGTTATAATCTTTATTTGACCTTAGCATGCTCGTTCTAGCTGTTGGAGTGCCAAAATTAACATAGACAAATATTAACGTGTTTTGATAAATTGTTTTTGAAAAAAAAAATATATATATATACTTGATTCGCCTTAGCAGATGATCAGAAATATATTTAACGACGGCAAATTAAAGGGAGTGAACTCATGCGAGCTTAACTCACTAAGTGTGCGTAAAAAAAGCTGCGTGTGTCTGGAGTATACATTATAATCAAATTAATATAACTGTCTCTTTTCGCAATTTTTCGGCTTCCCAGACATACAAAGACAGACGAAAAAAAAACCCAACAAAATTACGTCCGTCTTGAATTTTCAATGTCCAAATTACATTGATCACCTCGTCGATGCCCTATTCACACTGCAAATAAATTGCGAGTAAGGTGATTAGGACATGCCTATAAATAAAATCTGCAGTCTGACTTTAATAAATAAGTGAAATTCCGCCACTCTATCAGACCTAATATTGACGCAATACACGAGTACCCCGTACGTGTGTGTACACATACGTCGATTTCAATCTGTCTCAGATATTGACAAAAGCGAATCACAACAAAATTGACCGACGTCAACAGTTACATAAACCTTTCCTGCCACGGTCCCAAGGCCTAAGCCAAGACTGGAAGTTGACATCGATTCAATGCATTATTAAAAATAATGGTTAAAATTTGAAAATAGAACTTCAGATCTAATAGATAGTGTATAAGATAGCACAGAAAAGCTTAAATACATGTAATACATTGAAAAACTTGGGAAAATGAAAAAAAAATTACATAAGCCTTACATGTAGGTAAGATAATGAAAAAAACCATGAGAAATATAATATTAGTACTATACATGTAGAACCTAGTTTATCTAACTTTCGTTAGTTAATATTGAAAAGACGCTTAAAATTAACTAACGTGAGTTAGATACAGATGATAAACAACAGTCACTTGTTGGGGAACCTCCATATATAAATAGGAAAGTTCGGAAAATGAAGTTTTGATAAATAGATACATTGTTACATGTACATGTAATCAGAGACATACATGAAGATCTACGTCTCTGATGTTATAAATTAAAATGCATCACAATACTAACCTAATTAGTATGAAGGTAAAGTAAATCAAATTTTGTATTTCAAACCAAGGATTTATAAGTCTCATATACGTCCTTGTTCAAACATTTGTAAAGCTAGGAAAATAACAACTTAAGACATTGCTAATTAAATAGTGTAATCAAAAATATACAAAGGAAATTTTAATTTTAAAATTATGATGGAAGCTAATAAATTATATAAAAAAAAATCATCGATGCATTTTCTGTAACAATTACAAAAATAATATTGAACTCTATTGCACCAGCAATAAATCAAAAAGTTAATCAGACCTAAAGATAATCAATACAGTACAATAAATATCTAAATTGATGCAATTAAATCGATATGCTAGCTCAACAGATTATCTAATTCAATTAGTCGAAAATGCACCGCGTTACTACTATATGTCTGCAAAGCATCTTTTTGTAAGGTAAAAGGTATAATAGGTAAGAGATCGATCTGCTAATTGCAATTTGATAGATCAAAGCCTGACGATTTTCCCAAAGCAATAACAGTTCCTATTGGCCGCCAATCTGTTATCTCGATGTTGATTGGTCCGAGTCACGCAGACGCAAATAACTCCTGGGGCTATACACACAGCCAGGTGTACGAGATAAAATAACAACAGAGCCGAATATACAGACCCCGGAATAACAGTACAGTGATCTCGTGGAATAGTTTATGGATTAAGACACGCTTACAGGATTCGATAACTTGTGACTCTCGAGTTGTTTTTACAATTTACTTGCTAATTTTGTTTAGGGAGATCGCGTGCTACCAGTCATCGCACGTCATGCTTTGAGTCACAGATTTGCGCCTAAGCAGGGTCAATGCTATTTTGAGTGATAGAGCCACGTTTTGTTTACATTCGATCGTTGTGGTACTTAGACGGTTTTGTGCATGTCATTTTCAAGAACAGGTTTAATGTTTAGTTGTGTTATATAAACTTTATTGGATTAACCGAAAGGAAAGGGAAAATGGGAAAAGACCACGATATTATTCAGGCGGTCAAAGACCGGGATTCGTATGGACTTCAGAAAATCCTCACCAAACTTGGAAAACAGTCTAAAAACAGTAAGTTAACATGACAAGTGACGTCTCATGTGACAATTATGTCAAAGTTGAATGCTAAATGGAGTTAATTTTGATTAAATAATGATGTTTTATTTTATTTATCGCACCCATTAACCTATATTAATGCACATAGCACGTGCTACCCAATACACTATACACTGTCACACGTGCTCATCTGCTCAACATCTCATCCATCACCACTGATGTCTGTCAGATGATTTTTTTTTCTTCTTAGAAAATATCTCACTTCATCTTTGACATGATTTGCTTCTCTATAACATTATGTCAACATTAACACATAATGCAATGATTGTTAAATTTTTTCAACCTAAGTAACCTATATAAAAAATGGCATAAAAATGAACTCATGTTAATCACCTAATCACATTAAATTTCATGTCATTAATATATATAATACATTATCAGAAAAAAATAATGTAATTATAATCAGTGTTAACTTGTTAAAAGGTTAATATTATCTTTTTTAATTGAAAGAAATTGTGATAAAACAGATATACCTGCATTGTTTAAAGTGAACAGTCGGGCAAGGATGGCTAAAATCCGTAAAAATGGTGTGAATGTATCCAGTATTATTTCTTATGAAATAAGAAAAATAAATCTCTCGTCAAAATCTGTCTGCGTACGAAGAAATTAATTTAAAGTATAGGAATCCTAAAACGTCCTCCCGGCTGACTGTGTCCGTGGTTACATTTCCATGCAGCCTCGCTTTCAATGCTTTCAACTTTTCTTTATTTCAATGGTCAGAACTGGGAAACGTAAGCAGAACTTGACCGTCGTATTAATAAGTGTGAACTTTTGGAAGGCCAATGAACGCATTTAGACTGGTTTTCTTTCCCCGACTATTCACTTTAATGTCAGTGTGTAGCTCACTTCAGTAAGGTCACTGTGACCTTGACCTAGAGGTCAAAGAAACGTTTGGTGCAAATTTGAAAGAAATTTGTTGTTGCCATATATAATTTGGAACCGTTGAATATATACCGGCTGGCCAGGGTATATAAGATGAAACTCCCAGAAATTAAAAAAAAAAGAAGGAAATATATACCTTATTTGACCCAATAATCACCGCTTAATATCCAATTTTTGAGGCCCGAATTTCACTCAACTGGAATTAAATGCAGACTGAAATTTTGACAACAGTAGATTTCGCGGTATTATCAGTGTACCGATATATCCAGGTTCAGTATGTAAACATTACGTATCGCGGTACGATTTAGACGTATTGGTTCACTCGGAATCATTCGGGGATTTTCAGTATAATTCCGTGAAATTTTCGTTTTTGACGGGAAATAATTTTAAAATGATAATTTGTATAAAAATGAAAACTAAAATGATAACCTAGCTTGTAAAAAATCCCAAAGCAAAAGCGGCTGTATAGCAGCATATTGGCCTTATAGGACTTAAAGTAGAAAGAATTAGCGAGGAGAACATCGCTGGATGTCGATTGTGTAGGGCAATCATTAAATGTAGTGGCAGGACAACGAACCTGACGACTCACTTGCATCGCCATCGCCCAGCTACTGCAGCTAGCGTCCCGTCCCTAGTAAGTGTTTGCAAAACATCGAGCGGAAGTAACACAGACATTATCTCACATTTTACAGATAAAAACAAGAATAAAAATGATGAATTAATTGACAAAACATTTATTTCATATTCTTTTTTAGGTGATTGAAAAAAACCATGCAATTCTTATTGTACAAAAATATTACCAAAATATCATGATATGTATCATAACACACTTATGATGTATCGTGATATATCGCGATACAAATTTTTTCGCGTTACTCATCCCTACATATCATAAAATTTCATATTAAAATTCTCTAATTGAGTACATGATATTTTAAAAGGTATTAAAGCACCCACGTTATTTTTACTAGGTATTAGTACAGTATTGGTTGGGTATTACACACAAGTACAGGCCTCCATTTAGCCTATTAGAAATCTCCATTGAAACCTTAAACTTCTGACTCAAGCTCATGTATAAACATTTGAATTAGTGTTGTCAAAGTTAAGACTGATCCTAACTTACACCATCAATGTGTACTTGATATATGATATAACTATCGGACAATACACAATTTCTATCTATAGTACAGAGTGTATATTTTTAGGACTCATATAGTATGCTTCGTATATATACTGATAGTCTTCAACATATTTAGGCTCACACATAACCTTATAAATTGGATAATATGATATGGTATTATTTAGTGGTGTTCCGATTTATAATCAAGTTCGTGAGTATCATTTGTTTGGGTGTTTGAAAAATTAATCGAGTAATTACCGTGTAAGAAATCTGTAATCGAGATGAATGATTCTTGCATTTGTTTGGTGTTGTAACCTCATCTTATGCAATTGATGTTACTATTGTTTTTAAGAAAACTTTGACATTTGTTTCAAGGGAAAATTTTATGTACCCCGGGGTATGAATTTAATATGCGGAGAAAAAACCCCTCGCAAAAATATCCATGTTTTTTTAGAATATTTATGGTATAGGAGGTTAGCTCTATTTATAGAATCAACCTGTATAATTTGATACACATACAGGTACGTATATTACATTGTACATTACATTGTACGTGTATCTATTGTGGGTATTCCCACAGTTACAGATCGCATGCCAGTGTTGCATGTTCATTGTAAATTAAGTTATGTTTAAGGTTTTTCCTCAGAGTGCTTAGTTCAAGAACAGAAAAAGTGGAAGACGTGTTGATATTTGTCTAATTACAATTTTATCGTTAACTCGAATGTTTATAGTAAGGGTCATGTTTGGGTGAGGTAACTGCAAATTAAATTACCTTTATGGTGAATACACATGAAAACCTGTGTCATAAGTAATACTTACCTCAGAGATAATCATCAGATTTAATGACATTTGGTTTGTTAAAAATAGAAATGAATTTCAATATGTTGAGTAGCAAAGACTTTTCAAAGCATTTTATTTCAAAGAAATGTTATCAAATGATGAGGAATATCATAGGAATGTTACAATCTACATATACCTGCAGTGACAAAAGTTTACAGAACTTGTAAGAGAATTGAGTCGAGATAACAATACAGATCATGTTTTTTTTCATTTGATTGACATAATATATATCAAATTCACAATTTCATGTTTCTTTTGGTTTGAAGTTATCAAATTAAATTAAATGAGACATATTACAGTGCACTAGTACATCAATTTTCTTAATTGATTTTGGAAATTAGGATTGATTGTAATAATGTGCTATTGCATTGGAGCAATTGTTGTTGACAGCTTTATAGTTTAATATTTGTGAATCTCTCAATTTTGTATTCAATCATTAAATGCTATTTTCAGCCAGTAGCATGTTTAAAAATATTGATGGTACTATATATAGCTATCTTTTGTGAAGTCAGTATTAACTAGTAACTACCTAGGGTGCCTTACATATACTTTTAGGAGAAATGTGGTATAACCATGTTTTACCTGTTATGTATGAATTGATAAAATAGCCTGGGAAAATGCCAGCAGAGAGAAAAAATCAATATATTTCAATATGTTTGCTAATTTGGATTCCAATTAGCATATCACCAAATTTATAAACCCTACTGTAAATATCTATAAAAATAGCGAATATACTTGAATAATTAATTATTTTCATTTTCTCATTAACTATACCTGAATGTACATTAAAAGTTATAGTTGAATTGATTTATGATAAAAAATTAGTACTGATCAGCTTTTAGACATTTAATTCACTTTTTATTTTTATTTTATTCATGTATATGTAATTTAGCAATATAGCTAGTCTTATTTGTATCTGAATCTGTTTCATGCATGTTGACAGATATTTTTGATATTTTTGATGTTTTAAACATTTAAAAATCACCTAGCATTTTATACTGAAATATGTTGAAATTAGTTTATTTTAGTCAGATAAATTGATGATTTCTCGCAATGTATGTACCAGAAATAACACCTTTTTATGAAGATTATGGTAGTAGAGTGTTTGTATTGGCGATACAGGTGTATACTAGAGTATACTGTGTATAATTTGTATGCTATTGCAGCTAATGGTGTCAGAAGTGATTATATACATGTTGATATGCAGGTGTATATTGGCTTCTCTAATTAAAATCTACCATATTCAACAGCATGTGTCGCCCCAGGCCATGTCCCTCTTAGAGCGCTAGCTAAGCTTCATCTCTACTAGCTTGAAAAAGACATTTCCGTTCAATGAATGCTACAGAGCAGCCCAATTACATATAAATGGACTTGTCTTGAATTGTGTTGGGGATAGTATGTTTTAAAACTGCAAGATTATTTGATTATCTTTAATAGGAGATAGGAGAATTATTAAAAAAAATAGGAAAAAGTAGGGAGACGGGATTCTCAAATCTTATGTTTGTTGGGGCTACAAAGATGGGTGTAGGTAGCGTATTTGCATACTAAAGTTAGGTAACATATTACTGAAATGAAAAGGAGAATTATTAAAAGAAAGGAATTTTAAACAATATTTGACACCTACCATCAACTGGCATCAAGGTCTACAGAAATTTAACAGTGGTGTATATGTAGTACGTGCTGAACATTAAGTTATGACATAGAAAATAATATCAGGAGCAATATGAACCAGTATTTGGATTACTTAATATCATAGGATATTTATATGTCTGCTTATAATTATGTAATTTCCAATTTCAAGGGGACATGTACTGTAAAGATAAATTCAATTATTAGCATATAGTCTACAATATTGTCACCTGATCAGTCCACTAGAATGTCTAGAAATGGGTCTTGTGTACGTTTTAATTTTTTAGATGAGAAAAACCTTGAAAATAGCTATAGATTTTATTATTTTGTCAATTTAGATGTATGTTATCAAGGGTCGGATTTGAATATCTACAGGTGCCTGAAAGTTATTTATATTAGGAAGGGTGATTTTTGAGTTGATTACGGTAGGTGCCTTTAAATGTCAGGAGATACAATGTCCCTTGGTACTAGTTGATTGTGTACTTGCCCCTTAGTACATTTAATTTAGCTAATTACCCTGACAGGTATGTGGTGTTAGTTTGTTACCTGTGACTTTGTGTGAGGTAATCATGAACCTTGGTTTGTACTTTGTTGTCATTGATATACCTCCAATGTAGCTGGCCTTTCCACTGACAACAGGAATATAACTATTGCTTATTATGTAGGAAGAATGGTTATAGTATTGTACAATACAGTTTGTATCTCCCCTCACTCATTTGCCATACAATATGATTACTACATATACCCTCACTATCGTGATAATTGCCTCACCATAGGACTAACACCTTCACTTACTTATCATTGCTTTTGACGTAGGATACTTGACCCTCACTGCAGGACCATTTGAAATTCATATTGCCCTTGCAAGAGTTGTTTTGCCCTCACTGCAGCTGTAGAGTGATTGTACTTGCTATAGGACATGTACACTGTAACACTTGCTATAGGACATGTACACTGTACACTGCTATAGCATTACACTGTAACACTCGCTATAGGACATGTACACTGTCACACTCGCTATAGGACATGTACACTGTACACTCGCTATAGGACATATACACTGTAACACTCGCTATAGGACATTACACTATACAACACTGTAACACTCGCTATAGGACATGTACACTGTAACACTTGCTATAGGACATGTACACTGTAACACTCGCTATAGGACATGTACACTGTAACACTCGCTATAGGACATGTACACTGTAACACTTGCTATAGGACATGTACACTGTCACACTCGCTATAGGACATGTACACTGTAACACTCGCTATAGGACATGTACACTGTAACACTCGCTATAGGACATGTACACTGTAACACTGCTAGCTATAGGACATGTACACTGTAACACTCGCTATAGGACATGTACACTGTAACACTCGCTATAGGACATGTACACTGTAACACTCGATATAGGACATGTACACTGTAACACTCGCTATAGGACATTACACTGTAACACTGCTATAGGACATTACACTGTAACACTTGCTATAGGACATATACACTGTAACACTGCTATAGACATTACACTGTAACACTCGCTATAGGACATTACACTGTAACACTCGCTATAGGACATGTACACTGTAACACTCACTATAGGACATTTACACTGTCACACTTGCTATAGGACATGTACACTGTAACACTCGCTATAGGACATGTACACTGTAACACTCGCTATAGGACATGTACACTGTAACACTCGCTATAGGACATGTACACTGTAACACTCGCTATAGGACATGTACACTGTAACACTCGCTATAGGACATGTACACTGTAACACTCGCTATAGGACATGTACACTGTAACACTCGCTATAGGACATGTACACTGTAACACTTGCTATAGGACATTTACACTGTAACACTCGCTATAGGACATGTACACTGTAACACTCGCTATAGGACATGTACACTGTAACACTCGCTATAGACATGTACACTGTAACACTCGCTATAGGACATGTACACTGTAACACTCGCTATAGGACATGTACACTGTAACACTCGCTATAGGACATTTACACTGTAACACTCGCTATAGGACATTTACACTGTAACACTCGCTATAGGACATGTACACTGTAACACTCGCTATAGGACATGTACACTGTAACACTCGCTATAGGACATGTACACTGTAACACTCGCTATAGGACATGTACACTGTAACACTCGCTATAGGACATGTAACACGCTGTACACTGCTATAGTGTACACTGTAACACTCGCTATAGGACATGTACACTGTAACACTCGCTATAGGACATGTACACTGTAACACTCGCTATAGGACATGTACACACTCCGCTATAGGACATGTACACTGTAACACTCGCTATAGGACATGTACACTGTACACTCGCTATAGGACATGTACACTGTAACACACTCGCTATAGGACATGTACACTGTAACACTGCTATAGGACATGTACACTGTCACACTCGCTATAGGACATGTACACTGTAACACTCGCTATAGGACATGTACACTGTAACACTGCTATAGGACATGTACACTGTAACACTCGCTATAGGACATGTACACTGTACACTGTAACACTCGCTATAGGACATGTACACTGTAACACTCGCTATAGGACATGTACACTGTAACACTTGCTATAGGACATGTACACTGTAACACTCGCTATAGACATGTACACTGTACACTGCTATAGGACATGTACACTGTAACACTTGCTATAGGACATGTACACTGTAACACTTGCTATAGGACATGTACACTGTAACACTCGCTATAGGACATGTACACTGTAACACTCGCTATAGGACATGTACACTGTAACACTCTAAGGAGGACATATGGACATGTACACTGTAACACTTGCTATAGGACATGTACACTGTAACACTTGCTATAGGACATGTACACTGTAACACTTGCTATAGGACATGTACACTGTAACACTTGCTATAGGACATGTACACTGTAACACTGCTATAGGACATGTACACTGTAACACTCGCTATAGGACATGTACACTGTAACACTCGCTATAGGACATGTACACTGTAACACTTGCTAAGGAATGACACTGTAACATCTTAGGACATGTACACTGTAACACTTGCTATAGGACATGTACACTGTAACACTTGCTATAGGACATGTACACTGTAACACTTGCTATAGGACATGTACACTGTAACACTCGCTATAGGACATGTACACTGTAACACTCGCTATAGGACATGTACACTGTAACACTGCTATAGGACATGTACACTGTAACACTTGCTATAGGACATGTACACTGTAACACTTGCTATAGGACATGTACACTGTAACACTTGCTATAGGACATGTACACTGTAACACTTGCTATAGGACATGTACACTGTCACACTTGCTATAGGACATGTACACTGTAACACTCGCTATAGGACATGTACACTGTAACACTCGCTATAGGACATGTACAGCTGTCACACTTGCTATAGGACATGTACACTGTAACACTTGCTATAGGACATGTACACTGTCACACTTGCTATAGGACATGTACAGCTGTCACACTTGCTATAGGACATGTACACTGTAACACTTGCTATAGGACATGTACACTGTAACACTTGCTATAGGACATGTACACTGTAACACTTGCTATAGGACATGTACACTGTAACACTCGCTATAGGACATGTACACTGTAACACTGCTATTAGGACATGTACACTGTAACACTCGCTATAGGACATGTACACTGTAACACTCGCTATAGGACATGTACACTGTAACACTCGCTATAGGACATGTACACTGTAACACTCGCTATAGGACATGTACACTGTAACACTCGCTATAGGACATGTACACTGTAACACTTGCTATAGGACATGTACACTGTAACACTCGCTATAGGACATGTACACTGTAACACTCGCTATAGGACATGTACACTGTAACACTCGCTATAGGACATGTACACTGTAACACTCGCTATAGGACATGTACACTGTAACACTCGCTATAGGACATTTACACTGTAACACTCGCTATAGGACATTTACACTGTAACACTCGCTATAGGACATTTACACTGTAACACTCGCTATAGGACATTTACACTGTAACACTCGCTATAGGACATGTACACTGTCACACTTGCTATAGGACATGTACACTGTAACACTCGCTATAGGACATGTACAGCTGTCACACTTGCTATAGGACATGTACAGCTGTAACACTCGCTATAGGACATGTACAGCTGTAACACTTGCTATAGGACATGTACACTGTAACACTCGCTATAGGACATGTACACTGTAACACTCGCTATAGGACATGTACACTGTAACACTCGCTATAGGACATGTACACTGTAACACTCGCTATAGGACATGTACACTGTAACACTCGCTATAGGACATGTACACTGTAACACTCGCTATAGGACATGTACACTGTAACACTTGCTATAGGACATGTACACTGTAACACTCGCTATAGGACATGTACACTGTAACACTCGCTATAGGACATGTACAGCTGTCACACTTGCTATAGGACATGTACAGCTGTCACACTTGCTATAGGACATGTACAGCTGTCACACTTGCTATAGGACATGTACACTGTAACACTTGCTATAGGACATGTACAGCTGTCACACTCGCTATAGGACATGTACACTGTCACACTCGCTATAGGACACGTACAGCTGTCACACTTGCTATAGGACATGTACACTGTAACACTTGCTATAGGACATGTACACTGTAACACTCGCTATAGGACATGTACAGCTGTCACACTTGCTATAGGACATGTACACTGTAACACTCGCTATAGGACATGTACACTGTAACACTCGCTATAGGACATGTACACTGTAACACTCGCTATAGGACATGTACACTGTAACACTCGCTATAGGACATGTACAGCTGTAACACTTGCTATAGGACATGTACAGCTGTCACACTGCTATAGGACATATACACTGTACACTCGCTATAGGACATTTACACTGTAACACTCGCTATAGGACATGTACACTGTAACACTCGCTATAGGACATGTACACTGTAACACTCGCTATAGGACATGTACAGCTGTCACACTTGCTATAGGACATGTACACTGTAACACTTGCTATAGGACATGTACACTGTAACACTCGCTATAGGACATGTACAGCTGTAACTCGCTGTAGGACATTACAGCTGTAACACTTGCTATAGGACATGTTACAGCTGTAACACTTGCTATAGGACATTTACACTGTAACACTCGCTATAGGACATGTACACTGTAACACTTGCTATAGGACATGTACACTGTAACACTCGCTATAGGAAATGTACAGCTGTCACACTTGCTATAGGACATGTACAGCTGTAACACTCGCTATAGGACATGTACAGCTGTAACACTCGCTATAGGACATGTACAGCTGTCACACTTGCTATAGGACATGTACAGCTGTCACATGCAGCCACCATCACTGAAGGTCCAAAGTGTTGCCATTACATTAAGACTGCTGCCTTCACTGTAGGACCATTGTCTTCACAACAGGACCGCCACCTTCATGTACTTTAGGACATGCATTTGCAGATAGAACTGTTATAATTGCCTCTGAATCTCTGCCATCGCCATATGACCATGCACCCTGTCATGTTACTACATCTGAATCATCGTTGTAGGGCTATCACCCTTACTGTATGTAAGTCCTTGCCCTCATAATAAGACTGATGCCTTTACTGTAGGACCATTGCTACATACTATTAAGACTACATAGGTATGCAGCCCTCATGTGCACTGTAAGGATCAACCTACTGCTCATACCTTCACAATACAAAGACTGCTAGCTGTCCTCATGATCATTGTAGGACCATATTGCCATCACCAAAAGACTGCCAAATTACCACCTTCATCGTTAAACCATCACACTTATAATTAAGCTTCTGATTTAGATATCAGTAAAATGACTATAAATGAAGGTATTGAGACGATCTTAGATGCTTCATGTTCATATGCATGGTATTGCTGAGATATGCTAGCTTATATTGAAGACCAAAATACAAATCCATTGACATATTTTACCCACTTTATTTAGTATGTATATGTTTTCCATGTTAGGACTTACAACCTGTAGATCTAGCTATTTTTAGACATTGACCTATATATTCAATGTGTCCAGGTGTGCTAACTTGTCTGATGACCTCCAGGTGTGTAGTCCAAGATCTACAACGAGATACCTGTAAAGGAGACAATATCTACCTGGAGAGGCCCTCAGATCACCAAGTACTGTCAACAATGGTTACAATGTGTATCCTGTTAAGTTCTGGTTACAATGTATACATATACCTGTTAAGTTCTGGTTACAATGTATATGTACGGTATACCTGTTAAGTTCTGGTTACAATGTATACATATACCTGTTAAGTTCTGGTTACAATGTATACATATACCTGTTAAGTTCTGGTTACAATGTATATGTACGGTATACCTGTTAAGTTCTGGTTACAATGTATACATATATACCTGTTAAGTTCTGGTTACAATGTATATGTACATATACCTGTTAAGTTCTGGTTACAATGTATACATATACCTGTTAAGTTCTGGTTACAATGTATATGTACGGTATACCTGTTAAGTTCTGGTTACAATGTATATGTACGGTATACCTGTTAAGTTCTGGTTACAATGTATACATATACCTGTTAAGTTCTGGTTACAATGTATATGTACGGTATACCTGTTAAGTTCTGGTTACAATGTATACATATACCTGTTAAGTT